>NC_030814.1:17235000-17535000 GCF_001704415.2 Capra hircus | reverse complement strand
CAAGCATTAACATCAGGTACCCACTGAAAAATCATAATCTATATATTTGAAAATGGAAAAGAATCTTTATAATTATACTGCAATTATTCTGAAATTTCCTAAAATCAGTAATATATTTTAAAACAAGCATGTAATACAGGTGATTCTATTCTGCCCATATTTATTCAAATAAAAGTCATGAATTATAAGTCAGCTAGCATGTGTTATATAGAAATAAGAACAGAGGTGAGAGAAAGAAGCTAATCAACTACTGTTATTAGGTATATTCATGAATAGCAAATTATTACTTCCATTCCAATTTTACGCAATCCTTTAGACACAAGTAGTGGAGCACTGTGGTTTACCATTCTAATGTTGTGGAGTCACTCAGTCACGCCCAGCTCTGCAGCTCCATGGACTGCAGCATGCTAGGCTCCCCTGTCCTTCACCATCTCCAGGAGTTTGCTCAAACGCAAACCCACTGGGGCTTCCCTGGTGGCTCAGCTGGTAAAGAGTCTGCCTGCGATGCAGGAGACCTGGGTTCAGTCCCTGGGTTGGGAAGATCCCCTGGAGAAGGGAAAGGCTACTCACTCCAGCATTCTGGCCGGGAGAATCCCATGGACAGTACAGTCTATGGAGTTGCAAAGAGTCCCACATGACTGAGCGACTTTCACTTTCGAGTCCCTTGAGTCGGTTATGTCACTCAACCATCTGAGCCTCTGTCACCCCCAAAATCCTAATAATGTCTCACAAAAAAAGTTTAAACCAAATAGTTGTTTGATAATACTGAAAATATAAAATAATGCTAGTATGATCTTTCCTGTATGAAGATGATACTGACTCACTGTCAACAAAGACGAGGTTCAAGCTGATTTTCCACAGTGAAGATAGACTTCCTGATACAGCCATTCTCTTGCCAAAGCTCCCTGGTGAATAGTAGCTTGTATCTGCAAGATAAGTGTTACCAATAGTCACAGAAATTAACAAAATAAAATTATCAATATAGAAATGAAACCTATGCCTTGGTCCCAACCACTGTGTTTTGATGAACTAAAAATGAAGTCACAAAAATATATAAATACTGTATAATACTTAAAAACAAAACAGCATATGCATTTACTCTGATATATTAATTGTATTCTATATATCACTGACCTAAAAATACAAATAATCACAGCCTGACCTCTATCCCTAAGTAAAAATGTTCTCAGCCATCTTAACTAAAACAAAAATTGCATCTGACATGTAAAACCTGAAGTATATAATGAAAATGCTCAAAACATGAAAGCATGCCAACTTTACATCCCTCATCACCAGTAGCAATAACTGAGGAAATTACAGAATATTTTTGTTAATGTTAGCAATATTCTCAATAGCATTAAAAACAGTATGACTACAACCAAAATTATTTCAACATTTCCCAGAATCCTGAAAAATACTTCTACTTTTCATGAAGAAAAAGTACTTTCGTTACTAGCTTCAGTGTTCATTCATGTTAATGCAGAACAGAGGTTTTGTAATTAAATATTCCTGATACAGAATTTAATCAGTTGCCAGATGAATCTCCTTCATAAGAGTTGAGGAAGCTAGCTAAACATTGCTGAAGACACACTTTATAGTAGAAGTAAAATTAATGTATGGGCTTCTTTGTTATTTAAGGAAGTAAGAGATTAACATTTGTTAAAAATCAGTAAGAAGGAGAACTTCTCTAGAGGTCCAGTGGTAAAGACTTTGTGCTTCCAATGTAGGGGTCGTGGGTTTGCTCCCTGGTCAGGGAATTAAAATCCCACAAGCCATGTGGTATGGCCAAAGTAGCCAAAAAATTAAAATTTAAAAAATTTAATTAAAAAGAAGAAAAAATGAGTAAGCAGCAGCTAACAGCTGTATACAATTTAAACAAAAGCATGGTGCTAAGTACCTATGATGAGCAGTGTTAGTCACTCAGTCATGTCCAACCCTGTGCAACCCCATGAACTGTAACATGCCAAGATCTTCTGTCCATGGAATTCTCCAGGCAAGAATACTAGAGTGGGTTGCCAGTTCCTTCTCCAGGGTGTCTTCCCCACCCAGGGATCAAACCGAGGTCTCCTGCACTGCAAGCAGATTTCGAGCCACCAGGGAAGCCTCTGAGTCTATTTGGGGGTTCCATATCAAGTATAAAAATAACAAGGTATAGTACACAATCTCAAAGAAATCACAGTATCAGTATTATTGAAACATTCCCCACTTCCACTTCTACATAGTTCCTGCAATAATAAACAGCTAAATTCCAACCCAGGTCCTCTGCTAGAACAGCAAGGACGAAGTAGAAGAGCACAGCATCATACCAGAACAAGTTAAGCTACCACAGGGATGAGGTTCTGGGGCTCCTCCTGCAAATGGAGATAAGGAAATTTCAATAGGAATGTTGAGAAAATTTGCTACAACCTGTGATGAAGGTCTACTGTCACCTGTAAACAAATAAACTGTTAATTCTAAGGTACTAAACTGTTTCCAGTCACAATTCTGTTTTAAAAGGTCATTCTCCTTATCAACTCTTCATTATTTTCCTTACCATCCTCTCTCACCAACTCATCAAAATTGAGAATTAGGCTGCAAACTCCTAAACTTCCTCTTCATTGTGGTTCCCATTTCCACAATGCCTAACAGAGCACCTTCCAATTTTTAAATGCTTAATAAATGTTTGGTAAATTGAACTGAACTAGTCCTCTTACTTGTCCACCTGTCACCTACAAAATCATCATTTATGCTAACTACACCCATCATTCTTGGCAGGACAGTATGAGATGAAAAGAAAATGATTTATTAATTCAACAAATGTTTTGCTCAAACACCTACTAGGTACCATGTTAACTTCCATGGATATTAGTGTAAATGATCCCTGCCTTTAAATAACTCAGTCTAGGAAGAAAGATAAAGAAGGAAAAAGCCATTATAATACACTGAAATCAGTTTATAACAAGTTTAATAGAAAGTGCTACAGATACTAAAAGGGAGGAAAACTGGCTTAGAACAAAGGCTTTAGAGAGATGTCATGTGAGATGAGTATTAACAAGTAGCTGCTGAACAGAAGGATAAACAGAGAAAGGGCATTCTAAGCAAAAGAGTGAAAAATTATCGATATGCAAAAGAGTACACAATATATTGAGAATTTTGAGAAGCTTTTGGAAAAGTAGCAAATGAGGGGGAAAAAAAGACATACAGAAGATTATAGAGATGCCTTATGATACTAAAAGGCTACAGCTCTGTCCTGACTAAAGGAGATAAGCCAAGAATATGACATGACCATTAAAAAGATCTTGGCAGCAGTGTGAAAGATCAGAGGGAAGACAAGACGAGAGAGGCATGGGACCAAATCATGAGACGAAGATGACTTGACTTTAATGGTTTATGAAAACTATGGTGACCTAGTTCATGGGTTTGTTACCCAGTGGATCTTAAATTTAGATATACATTTAGAGACTACTACAGATTTACGGACTTCTCTTGCGGCTCAGATAGTAAAGTGTCTGTCTACAATGTGGGAGACCTGGGTTTGATCCCTGGGTGAGGAAGATCCCCTGGAGAAGGAAATGGCAATCCAATCCAGTACTATTGCCTGGAAAAATCCCATGGACAGAGGAACCTGGTAGGCTACAATCCATGGGGTCGCAAAGAGTCGGACATGACTGAGCGACTTCACTTTCACTTTCACAGATTCTAATTTATTTTAGAAAACTGCTTATGTGATATAACCTCAACCAAACAGCAGAGCAGGAATTTCAAAGAAATTATATCAAGATCCCAAAATATAATGACTAGCTCAGGGTACTGGGATTACAGGTTATACTTTTCTTCTTGTTACTAATATGTTCAAAATTTCCCACACATTAGAATTAAAAATAAATGTCAGGGCAATTTCTTGAAACATAAAAGCTACAACTGGCATTAACCCTAAATGGCCAGTGCCAGGATTCCTTGACAACATAATTGACTTCAAAGGCTCCCTTCACAACCACAGCCCACTAGACATAAAATACTCATGCCTACATCGTAACATAAACCCATTCCCTTTCTGCTCCTGTAATTTCCTCTTACCTTGAATGACTATCTAAATACTAACCTCATCATTCATTGTTGTTCAGTTGCTAAGTCATGTCTAACTCTTTGCAGCATGCCAGGCTCATAGACTGCAGCATGCCAGGCTTCCCTGTCCATCACCAATTCCCGGAGCTTGCTCAGACTCATGTCCATCGAGTCAGTGATGCCATCCAACAATTTCATCCTCTGCCATCCCCTTCTCCTCCTGCCTTCAGTCTTTCCCAGCATCAGGGTCTTTTCTAAAGAGTCAGTCATTCGCATCAGGTGGCCAAAGTATGAGCTTCAGCTTCAGAATTAGTCCTTCCAATGAATATTCAGGACTGATTTCCTTTAGGATTGACTGGTTTGATTTCCTTGCAGTCCAAGGGACTCTCAAGAGTCTTCTCCAACATCACAGTTCAAAAGCATCATTTCTTCGGTGCTCAGTCTCCTTTATGGTCCAGCTCTCACACCTGTACATGACTATTGGAAAAACTATAGCTTTGACTAGACGGACCTTTGTCAACAAAATGACATCTCTGCTTTTTAATATGCTGTCTATGTTTGTCACAGCTTTTCTTCCAAGGAGCAAGCATGTTTTAACTTCATGGCTGCAGTCACCATCCACAATGACCTGGAGCCCAAGAAAATAAACTGTGTCATTGCTTCCAATTTTTCCCCATCTATTTGCCATGAAGTGATGGGACTGGATGCCATGATCTCATTTTTTGAATGTTGAGTTTTAAGCCAGCTTTGTCACTCTCCGCATTCACCCTCATCAAGAGGCTCTTTAGTTCCTCTTTGCTTTCTGTCATTAGAGTGGTATCATTTGCCTGTCTAAGGTTGTTGCTATTTCTCCCAGCAATCTTGATTCCAGCTTGTGCTTCAACCAACCTGGCATTTTGGATCATGGAAAAAGCAAGAGTTCCAGAAAAACATCTATTTCTGCTTTATTGACTATGCCAAAGCCTTTGACTGTGTGGATCACAATAAACTGTGGAAAATTCTGAGAGACGGGAATACCAGACCACCTGACCTGCCTCTTGAGAAATCTGTATGCAGGTCAGGAAGCAACAGTTAGAACTGGACATGGAACAACAGACTGATTTCAAATAGGAAAAGGAGTACATCAAGGCTGTATATTGTCACCCTGCTTATTTAACTTATATGCAGAGTACATCATGAGAAACACTGCACTGGAAGAAATACAAGCTGGAATCAAGATTGCTGGGAGAAATATCAGTAACCTCAGATATGCAGATAACACCACCCTTATGGCAGAAAGTGAAGAGGAACTAAAAAGCCTCTCGATGAAAGTGAAAGTGGAGAGTGAAAAAGTTGGCTTAAAGCTCAACATTCAGAAAACGAAGATCATGGCATCCAGTCCCATCACTTCATGGGAAATAGATGGGGAAACAGTAGAAACAGTGTCAGACTTTATTTTTCTAGGCTCCAAAATCACTGCAGATGGTGACTGCAGCCATGGAATTAAAAGACGCTTACTCCTTGGAAGAAAAGTTATGACCAACCTAGATAGCATATTCAAAAGAAGAGATATTACTTTGCCGACTAAGGTCCGTCTAGTCAAGGCTATGGTTTTTCCTGTGGTCATGTATGGATGTGAGAGTTGGACTGTGAAGGAGGCTGAGCGCTGAAGAACTGATGCTTTTGAACTGTGGTGTTGGAGAAGACTCTTGAGAGTCCCTTGGACTACAAGAAGATCCAACCAGTCCATTCTGAAGATCAGTCCTGGGATTTCTTTGGAATGATGCTAAAGCTGAAACTCAGTACTTTGGCCACCTCATGCAAAGAGTTGACTCATTAGAAAAGACTCTGATGCTGGGAGGGATTGGGGGCAAGAGGAGAAGGGGACGACAGAGGATGAGATGGCTGGATGGCATCACTGACTCGATGGACATGAGTCTGAGTGAACTCTGGGAGTTGGTGATGGACAGGAGGCCTGGCATGCTGCGATTCATGGGGTCACCAAGAGTCGGACACGACTGAGTCACTGAACTAAACTGAACTGAACTGAAGCTACCCTCATTTGTGGTGCTTTGTTACAGCAGCCCTAGCAAAACCGCACATCCACTAAGGGAAACTATGATTTTTTTCCTTTTCAAGTCACTAAAGATGAAAACACCGTGAAGAAAGAATGCAAATCTGAAATAATTTCTTCCTATTCATTTTTAAACTTTATAGCAAAAGTGCTATTTAGCAGCTAAACCAACCTGGTGCCAAAAAATTCTAATGGGATACGATTCAATCTTCATCCTATATAGTACCTTTATACATATAGCATTACATTGGAGGATGATAGCATCCCATGGGATTTCCCTGGTGGCTCAGCTGGTAAAGAATCTGCCTGCAATGCAGGAGATCGGGGCTTGATCCCTGAATTGGGCAGATCCCCTGGAGGAGGACATAGCAACCCATTTCAATAGTCTTGCCTGGAGAATCCCATGGACAGAGGAGCCTGGTGGGGTTCAGTCCATGGGGTCACAAACTGTCAGACACGCAAAGAGTCAAACTACCTTTACAACTTAGACTGACATCAGGTTAACTCTAATAGTATGGCATTGTCCATTATAACTTTCTATCAGGTATTACTGACGTGTTTTTGCCTTTTTTTAAATAATGCAAAACTCAACTGATTACCAAAATTCAAAAGAATCTTGTTATATCATGCAAACACTCTTTAAAAGATACAAATTATACCTCCACTGCTCACTGCAATCAGTTCAGTTCAGACACTGAGTCGTGTCCGACTCTTTGCGACTCCATGAATCGCAGCACGCCAGGCCTCCCTGTCCGTCACCAACTCCTGGAGTTCACTCAGACTCATGTCCATCGAGTCAGTGACGCCATCCAGCCATCTCATCCTCGGTCGTCCCCTTCTCCTCCTGCCTCCAATCCCTGCCAGCCTCAGTCTTTTCCAATGAGTCAACTCTCTGCGTGAGGTGGCCAAAATATTGGAGTTTCAGTATCATTCCTTCCAAAGAACACCCAGGACCGATCTCCTTCAGAATGGACTGGTTGGATCTCCTTGTAGTCCAAGGGACTCTCAAGAGTCTTCTCCAACACCACAGTTCAAAAGCATCAATTCTTCAGCGCTCAGCTTTCTTCACAGTCCAACTTTCACATCCATACATGCTTCTGCTAAGTCGCTTCAGTCGTGTCCAACTCTGTGCGACCCCACAGACGGCAGCCCACCAGGTTCCCCTGTCCCTGGGATTCTCCAGGCAAGAGCAATGGAATGGGTTGCCATTTCCTTCTCCAATGCATAAAAATGAAAAGTGAAAGTGAAGTCGCTCAGTCATGTCCGACTCTTCGAGACCCCATGGACCGCAGAATACCAGGCTCCTCCATCCATGGGATTTTCCAGGCAAGAGTACTCGAGTGAGGTGCCATTGCCTTGTCCGATCCATACATGACCATTGGAAAAACCATAGACTTGTTAAGACAGACCTCTGTTGGCAAAGTAATGTCTCTCCTTTTGAATATGCTATCTAGGTTGGTCGTAACTTTCAAGGAGTAAGCGTCTTTTAATTTCATGGCTGCAATCACCATCTGCAGTGATTTTGGAGCCCAAAGGAATAGTTTGACACTGTTTTCAATATTTATACTTAAATGACACTTACACATCTATATATAAAGAAATAAAGACAATTCCCTCGAATTCCAGTGGTCAAGACTTGGCATTTTCACTGCCATGGCCCAAGTTCAATTCCTGGTTGGAGAACTAAGATCTTACAAGCCATGTAGCATGGCAAAAAAAAGAGACTACATAATTAAAAGTCTAAAAAAGACTGAAACTACTACCAACAGAATGGTGGTATTTTTTTGTTAACCTTTTCACCTAAAGTAGTTATCATCTGTTGTTGTTGTTGTTTAGGGGCTAAGTCATGTCCAATTCTTTTGTAACCCCATGGACTACAGTCCGCCAGGCTCCTCTGTCTGTGGGATTTCGCAGGTAGGAATACTTGAGTGGGTTGCCATTTCCTTCTCTGGGGTATCTTTCTGACCCAGGAATTGAATTTGCATCTCCTCCATTGGCACACAGATTCTTTACCACTGAGCCAGCAGGATCTACATTGGTCAAATTTGTTAGAAAATGTACCAACAACACACTTCTCCTTGTGAGAAGGCCAAATAGTAAATTATTCTATAGTACTCTTAATAAAATTTGGTGAAGTATAAAAGTGTGATGATGCTGGGAAAAGACCCTGATGCTGGGAAAGATTGAGGGCAAAAGGAGAAGTGGGCGACAGAGGATGAGATGGTTGGATGGCATCATTGACTCAGTGGAAATGAGTTTGAGCAAACTCAGGGAGATGGTGGAGAACAAGAAAGCCTGGCATGCTGCAGTTTACGGGGTAGCAAAGAGTCAGACACAACTTAGTGACTGAAAAACAACAAATAAAAATATGTTCAATGCTGTAATAAATTTAATAATATTAGAGATAACATGAGGTCCAGACCAAACATATGTATATTTCTAAACATTTATAAAATGTTTTGTCTTCATACTTAATATATGTCCTAATGTTAATTCAAATAGACTTTGTAATTGAGTTTCTTTAAAAAATGAATCTGCTTCTTGCCAAATAAGGAAATGGAAGTCACCTTCCAAAAAATATTATTATGTAATTATATTTTATTTAGACAGATTGGCATATTTAATATAAACAGAGTATAAAGAAATTCTTAGATCTTATTTTTTAACTTATTTAAAGTTAGCTAATGCCATATTCTATTGATTCAAAATACTATATTAAAATAGTATTTTTCTTAGCTTATTTTTATGTATGGTGAGAGAATGTTTTAACTTCATTTACATGCAGCTAGCCAACCTGCCCAACACCACTTGCTGAAGAAACTGTCTTTTTCCCATTGCATATTCTTGCCTCCTTTGTCAAAAATTAATTGACCATAGGTGTGTAGATTAATTTCTGAGCTCTCTATTCTGCTCCATCGATCCATCTGCCTGTTTCTGTGCCATGCTGTTTTGATTACTGTAGCTTTATAATACTGTATTGTCTGTGATGGCCAGGCCTCCTAACTTAGTTGTTTTCCTTCAGGATTGCTTTGGAAAAATGGCTTCAAGGCTTAAACATAAGACATGACACCATAAAACTCCTAGAAGAAAACACAGGCAAAACATTCTCTGACATAAATTGTACAAATGCTTTCTTAGATCAGAGTCCTCAGGCAATAGAAGTAAAAACAAAAATAAATGAATGGGACCTAATCAAACTCACAAGCTTTTGCACAGCAAAAGAACCATAAACAAAATGAAAAGACAATCTACAGAACAGGAGAAAAAATTTGTAAATGATGCACCCAACAAAGGCTTAATTTCCAAAATATACAAACAGTTCATACAACTTGACAACAACAACAAAAATTTTTAATGTGCAGAAGACCCAAAGAGATGCTTCTTTAAAGAAGAAATACAGGTGGCCAACAGGCACATGAAAAGATACTCAACATGACTAGTTATTAGAGAAATGCAAATCAAAACTACAATGAGGTAATGCCTCATGCCAGTCAGAATGGCCACCAGTAAAAAGTCTACAAATAACAAATGCTAAAGAGGGTGTGGAGAAAAGAGAACCCTTACACTGTTGGTGGGAATGTAAGTTGGTACAGCCACTGTGGAAAACAGTATGGAGGTTTCTCAGAAAATTAAAAATAGAATTACCATACAATCCAGCAGTTCCACTCCTGAGCATATATCCAGACAAAACAGTAATTCTAAAGGCTACATGCATCCATATGTTCACATTAGCACTGTTTACAATACCCAAAACATGGGAACAACCTAAATGTACTTCAACAGGTGAACAGATAAAGACGACGTGGCACATATATGCTATGTAGTACTACTCAGCCATATAAAAAGAATGAAACACTGGCATTTGCAGCAACACGGATGCAACTAGAGATTAACATACTAAGTAAAATAAGGCAAAAAAGGGAAAGACAAATACCAGATGATATCACTTATATGCAGAATCTAAAATGTGACACAAATGAGCCTATCTATGAAACATAAATAGGATCAGGGATATAGAGAATAGACTTGATGGCTGTGAAGAGAGAGCCTGGGAGGGGGTTAGACTGGGAGTTGGGGATTAGCAGATGCAAACTGGTATATACAGAATGCATAGACAGCAAAGTCCTACTGTATAGAGCAGGGAACTATATTTAGTATCCTGTGGAAAACCATAATCAAAAAGAACACGAAAAAGAATGTGTATATATGTATAACTGAGTCACTGTGTTGTACAGCAGTAATTAACACAATATTGTAATTCAACTGTAAATTCAAATTAAAATTTTATTGTAATTCAATAAAAAATAAAGAATAACATAGTATTAAAACAAAGTGGAGATCCCTCAAAAAATTAAGAATAGAACTATCATATGACCCAGCTGTTCCTCTTCTGGGTATTTATCCAAAGAACATGCAAACACTATTTCTAAAATATGTATGTACCCTTATGCTCATTACAGCTTATTTATAATAGCGAAGATATGGAAGAAATCAAAGTGCCCAATGATACATGAATGAATGAAAAAGATGTGATGCATGCTTGTATGTAATGAAAAATTAATCAGTCATAAAAAAAGAGTGAAATCCAGCCCTTTGCAATAACATGGGTGGTCCTTGACAGTATTATGCTAACTGAAATAAGTCAGATGGAGAAAGACAAATATCATACTACTTCACTCATGTGCAATCAAAAAAAAAAGAACAAAATAAAACAAAAACAAGCTAATAAATATAGAAATCAGATTAGCGGTTATCAGAGAAGAAGTGAACGAGAAGAGGTGGGTGAAATGGATGAAGGGGTCAACTAGACTTATGGTAGTGATCACTTTGTAGTGTATACAAATGTCACATTATAATGCCATACTTGCATAATAAAAAATAATAAAATATCATTTTGGCTGAGCTCAAATTATAATTCTAAGAATCTTCTCAAAAGGTAAAGAACAGCAACAGAAAACTAAGCATATTTTCTTTTTCCTTTAATGTCCTAATAATATAAAATCACACAAATTCATTATATTAAGAAAATGCAATATGTTAAATTATGACAGTATCAATTATTATCCCCCTGAAGACAGGGACTATGCTTTTATCTACTACACATGCTTAAGCAAAAGAACTCAATACACGTTAACTATACTTCAAGAACAATAAGCACAACTGTAACACAACTCTTCTAAGAATCAAATAATAGGAAAATTCTAAAGGGCTGGGAATTCAAAACAGGCTGTGAACAAAATTTTACAACGTGCAAATTCTAATATTAGTAGAAGAAAATTCTACCCCCTGTAACCCACAGACAAATTCCAAGGTCACAGACGGAAAATGTATATTGGCTGTGTCAAGAGAAGCTATACAGTCAATGCTGGTTTTATAATAATCTTAACTTGGCCTAAAGCGAAGTCTTTCTCCTTCTGATTTACTTCACTTAGTATGATACTCGCTACCAGATTGCTGCAAATATTATTTCATTCTTTTTTGTGGGTTAATGCCACATGATATCATGTACATGTGGAATCTAAAATAAGATACAATGAACTTATTTACAAAACAGAAACAGACCCACAGACATATAAACAAATTTATGGTTACCAAAGGGAAAAGGAGTTGGGGAGGAATAAATTAGGAGCTTATATTTTTGCCTGGGAAATCCCATGGACGGAGGAGCCTGGTGGCCTCAGTCCATGGGGTCGCAGAGTCGGACATGACTGTGCAACTTCACTTTTGGGATTAGCAGATATAAACCACTAAATATAAAACAAACATGATACTACTATACAGCACAGGGAACTATATTCAATATCCTGTTATAATCCATAATGGGAAAGTATATATATATATATATATACACACACGTATATTTCTTTTCTAGACACCAGAAACTAACATGACATTGTAAATCAACTATACTTCAATTTTTAAAAATCTTAATAAATAAAGTGAAGTCATTAAGAACAGAGGAGAATCAATGCAGACATCAAAGGACCTAAATATAATCCTGGTAGTCTATATGGCCAAAAGAAAATTCTCTTTTTACTATATGTGGTTGATGTTTTTGCAAGCAGCACATCATCTGTCTACTAAGCTGTTATAAGTAAGGTGGTAAATGTGGGCTATGCATAGACTATACATCCTTGTGTCTACTGGGGTCTTTCTAATATTAGCATTGTTGGCTTGATGGTTAAAAGTCTGTCTTCACCACCACCATCCAGATTTATCCTGTGGTCAGGAAGAAAATGGGTTAGTCAGGAGCTAGTTTCCTTCACCCACACCTTTTCTCTCGAGTTTCACCTACCTGCTAGAGCAATATGGGGAATTTAACCAGTGTAGAGAATTCTTTATACTACAGACTACAGATGTTCACCAGAACTTTCAATTAGATAAGAACTGCCTTTTGAAATACACACACATATAAACAGGAGCTTCCCTGGTGGCTCAGCTGGTAAAGAATCTGCCTGCAATGCAAGAGACCTGGGTTCAATCCCTGGGTTGGGAAGATCCCTTGCAGAAGGGAATGTCAACCCACTCCAGTAGTCTTCCTTGGAGAATCCCATGGACAGAGGAGCCTGGCAGGCTACAGACCATGGCGTCGCAAAGGGTCAGATATAACTGAGCAACTAACACTTCATACACACCTACCACAGCTCTCTTTCTGAACCAAAATGCTACAGAAATTAAAGAAATCATATTCAGTGAGTATAATCACATGAAGCAATGGCTAAATAAAAGAGGCACTAAATGCTGGTGTCTGATCACATTGGGTCTCTCCTACCCAACCTAACATACTATGGGACGTTTCCTACAAGAAGCTGCTGAACACATAAGCTAATTAATCTAAAACACTCAGAGAAAAATGTGTTACCTGGCTTATTGTTAAAATACAACCACCTTGAGAATATTTATAGCATTGACAAAGCTACTATTAGTAGTTTCACTAGCCCTAAAAAGAATTAACTACTATTACAAGTTTCCAAGTATGTATTTACAGAGGGAAGCAAACAATTTATTAAGCCAACTTTTGGGTCTTGAAGCAACAGATTTGGGGAAAGACAGTTTTAAAATAGGACACAGAACTCACTTCTAGTTACACTGCTATTTTTTCATAGGAGAGGCATGGCACTGTCTGTGTGAATATTATGACTCAAGCTTACTCATCTTAACTAAGAATGAATTAAATTTGTTAGAGTAAAAACCTGAAAGAGAACGAAGATGCATGTAATTCAAAGTTGCCATTTTTAGAATGGGGTTTTGCTCCAAAGAGATTTTAAAAACATGTTTCTACATTATTCTATTTGCACTACTTTCACTTTAGTGCTCTGGTAAGTTGGCTGCTAAATAGAAACAAGAAATGAACTCATTTTCAAAAAGAAAGTCATTTGTGATTTGACCATAGCATAAGCAACATAAAGAAGGAAGAAGTAATTTGTTAAGGTCCTGACTGCCAAAATATATTGCAATGCAGATACAAGTGCATGCAAACACTTGTGTGTGCCCCTCCCTATTTTCCTGGTGCAGTTACCCCGTGACAAAAATCAGATAATTAACGACAGGGTAAGGAGCCTATTGAAAGTCTCATTATATCCAAAGTCATTCTTTCCCAGAAAGTCCAGAAAATATAGAAGGGAATCACGGGCACTGCAGGGCAGAGTCTCTCATTCTATAAGTAGCTTTCAGGGTGATATGGCTTCAGTGTTTTTCCCCACAGAAAAGATATTCTAAGAGGAAAAAAAAAAACCTTTCCAGCATGCACAATCACAAAATCATGCAAGCCTGTGGATCGTCTTTAATCACAGGCTAGAGCAGCAGTACGCCAGCCTGTACCCAAAGAAGACAGACAATGTGAACCGAAGAAAAGAGTTTGAATGGAAGTGAAAAGAACTGAGTTTTATTCCCAGCTCTGTGATTTACCTGCATGGTCTTGGGCAAGTTACTTAACCTCTCTGGACCTCTATCTCTTGCTCATTGTTTTATTTTGTTTCATGGGGAAAACAAGAGGAATTCAAGAAACTTTTAAAAATTATGCCTAGGAAAATATTAGAGATCACACAGACCCATTTCCAACTTCACAGATGAGGACAGTAAAGCAGAGAAGTATACTCAGCCATAGGCAATTAGATAAGAAGGGTTCTAACAGGCACTGCAGCTCCAATTTTAAAAATTTACTTAAAATGACAAGTAACTTATGTCAAATTTTTAGGCCACGTGAAAAAAGTAAATAAAAGGCAAAAAAGGTTGATAATTACCAAATTCAGGATGATGGTGATTATCTCTTCAAGATATAAGGGAATAGAATCAGGAAGAGCATCAGTTGTTCTGGTAGCATTTTATTTCTCAAAATTAGTTTAGAGTACAAAAATGCTTGTTTCTGTTTATATATCATTTTTTGTCTAGAATGTTTTCTAGTAATGTTTTAAGTAACCACCAAAACATCTTTAACCAAAATCTGAATGAAATAAATGAAATTTCTCTGGAAACTATTTTAAACATTCTCCTGTTGAGTTTAAAAGGTAAATATCACTATGCCTCCTAATATAAGAACACAAGAGTAAAACAGGCTATATTTCCAGCCTAGTAAAATATTAAAAATACACAAATGGCACAAAACATAAAAGAAACTGTATTACTAGTAGATTGATTAATCCATTTAAGAATAGTGAGTGAAATACCCAATAATTTGTATATGCCTAAGAGAAACAGATTCAAGAGTCTCACCTGAGGGTCTACTGTTTAATCATCAGGATTCTTTGTTTATTTGTTGTTAATGAGACAAACAGGAACTGAAATGGCTTACCAAAAGTAAGCTAAGGCCTTTCTAAACCTCAACATGGAACCTACCTGTAAAAACTAAGTGCTTCTGAAATCTCTGAAATTTTCCAACAAGAAAGTATAGGTCATTCAGCAAAATATATTTACTGTACACTACTATAATAGCTATTTAATTGTTATCATTATGATGCAGATATATAATGGAAACAGATGTTCCTTTTTCCTTTCAGCAAAGCACAGGAAAAGCATAAACTTGCTGATATTGCATGGACTACTACCATAGCACAATAGAGGAAAAAAAGACGTTAGCACATGACAATATTAGTTTTTACTACACAACTAATTGCATAAAAAGTACAACTTGAGATCATTAAATCAATATAATTTTCAGCACTACAGAAGGGAAACAAATAGATTTGTATAACCAGCCTATTTCACATCTGCAGTTGGGAAAATACTTCTGAGAGACTAAGTATATGCAAAATGCTACCACTGCTTACAGAACACAAGGAAAAGTGTTGTTCTGTTTTCTTTGCTAATGTAACATGAATTAAAATGCTGCCTCCACAGAGAACATTTTTTAAACAGTACCAGTATAAACTGGAAGAACCTTTCCAAAAACGATTTGGCAGTTCCTATCAAGACTTTTTAAAAATAGCCTATACTCTCAATCCAAGTAGTTTCTTTGCTAATGATATATTGTAACGAAATTAACCAGAGGGATGATAGTTTTATTTTAAATGCTATTCTTCATAATTTTATTTTTAATCATGGAAAACTAGAAATGTAACTAATAGTAGACCAATGGTTACTTAAATCATATATGTTAAAACATACAGTGATATGACTTTAACGATAATGTTAATTATATAAGAAAATTTTCATTGTATAACACCAACTGAAGAAAAGCAGGACAGTTTATGCCTATAACTACAGTATATATATAAAATGTTTGGGGGGAAAACTCTTAGAAAAACATACAAAATGTCATTTCTAACTTTTTCAAATTCTCTGAGCAGATACTACCTTTTTAATCAGAAAATGATATATTTTTCTTTAAACAGTTAAACAATTCTATTTCCATGCTCTAATACTCTCTGTCCTTGTCCAAAGTTTCTAAAAATTCTTTGGGTCAAATATTCTTATAAATATTTATAGGTAAATGGAATTAAAGTTATGCTGACATGTTGTTCGATCCCAAAATCTAGCATAGAAAGAAAAGTATTTGTCAGTCACATAGACATTGCATTTTTTCCTGAGTTAAACATTTTTTTTCCTCACAAATTAAGGAAAAGTTTTATGGAACAAACATTACAAACGCTTACTTAACAGCTATTAAAATGATGTATTTTAAGTCACAAAATCAAGGAAATTTTTCAATTAAAAATAATTCTAAAGCATATTAAGTAGCCTATTAACTGCTCTCCCAAAATGCAAATCAAAAGTTTGCCATAAGCTTTTGTAGGATTCCTAGTTTCAGGATTCTATTTTCACAAGAAGGAGCTGATTTGTCTTAGGCTATTACTGTCTATTACTTCTAGAAGTCTTGAGGAAAGGTGGGAAGCAGCAAATTCTGGCAATCTGCCTAAAGAGAAATCAATGAAACAAATTAATCCTTCGCAGGCTGCAATGACACAGTAATCCATCATTCAGAGCTGCTTTTATATACCAAATCAGAGAGCAGAGCAGAGAGCCCTGGGGGACATCACAGACAACAACTTACACCAACACTGGGAAAATACTGAGGAATCAGTTTATTTAAAGAGGATAGATTTCAGTTGATTGCCTATTTCATCAAATAAAGATTTTTTTTTTCCTTCACAGTGTGGTGAATCCAAGGCCTGATGACTGTATCTTCAGAATTCAGTACCATATATGCTGGCTGACATCAATAAGGGATGGGTGTTTTAAAATAATTAGCATCACTAATCAGTATGAAAAAATATCTGGATAGAGTAATATTACTTTTTCCATCAAATTTCTAAGTGTTAAACACATTCTCTGTTTGCAGTAGGTAGGGACTAACTGTAAATTCACCTATTAATCTACAACTTAACTGACCAATTCCTGGTAATAACCACATTTGAAGTATAAGATATATACAACTTCCTAAGTATTGCATTAAGTCTAAAGGCATGAAAATTTTAATTTCATTTCTTATGGTATAAAGTCCAACAAGCCAACCAGATTATAAATAAATAACTTGCTTTATCATGATAAACAGCTCTCTGGCTTATACTAGAAAATGAAAGATAAATATGGTTTCTTGTTAAAAATAAACTTATAATCAATGTACAGCAATACATTTACACTAAGTGTATTTGTTTATATATACACAAAAACATATGTATCTAAATTTATTTATGCCTATGGAGAAATTTATGCACCTGAATGTGTCATCCTAGAGCAATGTATTCTGAGTGAAGTATATTCCCTAGATGAAAACTAATGACAAGAACTATAAAGTCACAGTGTATTACTATTGTTAAATGCATGCATCTTTTTCACAGCTAAATGAGAGAAGTTAATGAAAGAAAAGAATTTTCAAGAAACAAAACAGAAACAAACCTGTCACAATGGTCCCTGAAATGTTAAAACTCAGAAAACCGAATCATGAACCAGAAAAAAAAAAAGTTAAATAAATGCTAACTAGTCGATTTCTGAGTGGCATCTTCGATTCTGAGGTCCATGGCCATACGATTGCAATTCCTGGACCTGCTGATGCATTTTTAATTCAATGCAAGGATCTAGTATTTATTGATTTAATAAGGTTAGAGGTATTACATTGTTGCTGCTACTGATGAACTGTCAGCAATTTAATCTAGTGAAATCTAACAGAGGAATATATATTTTAGGGAAGGGAGTGGGTGGGGGAAGGGAGAGAGGGAGGAGGGAGGCAATAGCTATGTAAATGTCATCCCTTCAATACCCATGATGGTGATAAGACCAAAGCCCCTTCTCTCTCACACTGATTTGGGCTCCAGATATTTACTAACAATGTTGGCCAACCAGCTAGCTGAGGTCAAAATGAAGAGACTGCAACAAAGTCTTGCAGGTAAACCTTCAATATTAGGGAAAGCAAGGACTTATCTCCCATAGCCACCCTCTGGCCTCTTCTCGAAGGTTTTGAGGTGCCTGCAGGCACACACATGCACTCACCCTCAACGACCTGAGCCTTTACCTCCTCACCTCAGGGTTTAAAGGAGCCCTTCAGCAGTTTCCTTTTTGGCCCCTAACATTGTCCAGGACATCATTAGCATGCAGGCAGACAGAAAAGAAAGGAGACAATTCACTTTCTCAAAAGCAATTCTGCCAAAAATACAACCAAAAGAGAGAGGCTTTACAGGTTATGTCAAAAGATGGAGATACTATAGGCTCCAGAATCAGAGAAGAGGAAAGAAATCCACCAAAGTTGCTGAAACAGACACTTGGGGAATATTAAAAAGCTTTTTGCACTGCTCCGCTACCCTGCTTGTGGGCTTCTTTCCCCAACCTGGACACCTGGGAAGCGTGTTGTGCTCCAGCTTTTCCCCGACTTTGAAGAAATGGATAATCTAAGGAGCAGTGCTGCTGCTGGGGTCAGTAAAACTATGCTAATTGGTGAACCTAATTGCTTCAAGCAGTCCTGCCTCCAAACAGGGAGAGCACAGTTGATGGAGTCGGTCTGTTCCTAATAAAATGAAGAAGCCCTGAATTAAATTCCCAAGGAAGGCACTATAAAAGTTTCCACAGTGTAACCAAATGACTTCACCTATGCTATTACCCCTAAGATGACATCTTTGAAAGAAAGCAGACCCCAGTCAGGCTCCATATTCATAAATTGGCTGAGTTTTAGGCCAGTGAATCTGGATTGATTTAAAAAGGCTTTTTCATCCTTCCAATCAAATGAAGTCATTGTTAATTAGATGCTTTCTGTTAACAATGTCACTCTTCTCCGCATTACCTGCTCACACTTGCAGCGCCTCTAGTGCAACATCTGGACTTTCCCTACCCCCCTCGGCCCCCCATCAGTCCAGAAAGTTCGGCTCCAGGGTGGTGGTGTTTCCGTTTCTCCATCCCTGTCTGAAGGAAGATCCTATTCAGTGTACCAGAGGCGAGATACACAGCAACTCTGTAGACTGAGAGATGATAAAACAATCTCTGGGAACACTCCCCAGATACGGGGCTTCCAAAAAAATCATTTTTAATTAACTACGCACAAGTTTCTCTGTGCTGTTTCCCGCCTTGTAGACGGATGTTTTCCACGCTGCCGGAGGCCACAACGTAAACTCCCAGTGACTGTCCAACTTCTTAAAATCAAGCTCCCCCTTACACCAGAAACTGGGGTTTGAGGTCTCCCCGCCTTGGCCCCCAGGACCTTGCTCCCTATCCCCTTGTCACTACACCCAACACCTAAAAAGGACCAGCGGGCCGAGACGAGCAACCCATGGGGCAGCCCAGGGCACTCCGGGCCCAAGAAAGGAGAGAAGCGAGAAGCGCAGGGAGTTAGCCTCGCACAAGGCGCCTCGCTCGACGGTAGGTCTCCCTCAGAACCTTACAAGGCTGGGCGGAGGCCGGCTCCCTCCTTCCGGCTCCATTTCGGAGAGGCTGGCGGCGCGGAACCGACCGAGGGCGCGCGCCCGGAGTTGGGGGACCGTGAGCCACCCCCCCGGTCGGGCCTGGCTTCGTTCCTGAACCTTCCACGCCGCGCGGGCCCGGGGCCTCGGTCGCGCGGGCCCGGGACCTCGGTCGCTCCGGCCCGCCCACGAGGTGTGGGGGGCCTTCGGCACCCGCGAAGGCGCGGCTCCAGCGCTCGGAGGAGGGCCCGACGCGGCCCACCCCGGCACGGCCCGGGCCCCTCGGCCGCGCGGTGCCCCCGGCTCGCGTCGAGCTCCCGGCCGCCCCACCCCGCGAGCGGGCCTTTGTGCCCGGATGTGGGCCTCGCTTCCGGGAAGGCCTTCCCCTCCCCACCCCACCGCCCACCCCGGGCCCAGCTCCTACACGACAGCCCGGGTCTCGAGGGAAGGATCCCCAGGGGGGCCCTGAAGGGAAAATGGGTGGGAAGGAATCCGAGGGGGGGGCCTGAAGGGAAAACGGGTGCGCAGAGCGCAGAATTCGTTCCCCCGGGACCCCCATGTGGGGGTGAAGAATGTGAGGAGACAGGGGCAGCGAGGGCCCTAGACGGCCGTGGGGACGGCGCGGGCTTCCGGCAGGGGCCTCCCTCCCCCGAGGCGGCGGCCGGCGTCGGAAGCGCCGAGGTCCACGCTAGATCCGAGGGCCTCGGCGGACGAAGGGGCCGCCGCCATCACCCTAGAACCGCCGGCGGGCCCCCGAAGGCCTCTTTGGGACCTGCCGCCAAGTCACACACTTCACCCCGGTGCAAGGAGGTCCTGAGCTGGAGTCGCCTGCCTACCAGGACACAGACCTCGATCTGGGACTCTGAGTACCTGAGGCACGCGCTTGGGGGCCAGACGGCCTTGGGGGCGCCCGACGGCCTTGGAGACCGCGGCCTGGCAGTCCTCCCTGCCTGCGGCTGCGGAGGGTTGGCGACGGTTAGGCCACCGTGAGTCCCGAATTCCTAGACATCACAGAAGGCAGAATCACAGCAGACGAGGTTAGACAGTGACGGTGGAAAGACAGAAGCACCTCCGGTCCCCGAGACAGGCACACTTCGGCGAGCGAGGACACTTCACTGCCCTTCTTCAAATCTTTTACCTCAGAGCTTTGCCCTCTGACAACTCCCGCCCGCTCCTCGAGACGGTTCAGGGAAAGGAACTTTCCCCGGGCCTCTTTACTCCTGTTACGTCTGCTCTGGGAGGAAGTCCGACAAATAATAGCAGCAGCTGAAACACCTGCGATCTCTCAATACCATAAAAATATATATATATGGACGGTGATTGGAGTCATTTCTCTTTCCGCTTCCAGAGGGAGCTCAAACCTGAAGCCTCAAGGTTATCCCTAAGTGTGAAACAGGATGCTCGCCAAACCGGCTGGGAACACCGCCGCCCCACACCTGAAGGGTGGGGGGGTCCCCTTTGCCAACAGAGAGACGACCCGATGGTTCTCCTTCTCGTGTGTTTGTGTGTGAACCTAAATTGGGGGCTTGTGCAGTGTAACACTCTCCTCTGACCCTCTGGAGACTAAACTAGAACTGAGCGAAGGGGGATGGGGAGAAGGGGAAGGGAAGGTGCCCTGGAGAGAGTGGCTGGCAGAAGTCTGAGTGGGTGGTTGCGCAAGGGCGGCGGGACCCAGGTGCGCGCGGGTGAATCCCAGAACCGCCGGCCACCCGGCTCTGGGCAGACCCCGCAGAATCCGGCCACGTGCTGGGGCTGCTGTACTCTGATTCTGCCTCTCGGCGATCTACACACACACACACACACACACACACACACACACACCCGACGCATGCATCTCTCTCTCCTGGTCCGGAGGTTCCTCCGAGGTTGTTCAGGCCCGGGAACACCGCAGGTGTCCGCGTGGCACCGCCACTTGGCCATTTCGCTCTCAGCTGGATGCAGGGGTGGCTGCAGCCGGGGAGGGAGGGCAGACGAAGGCGCCAGTCTCGGTGAACACCCAGCCCCGCGCAGGGTAAGGGCTGATCGAGGGGCCGCGCCCGGGGAGGGGCGGCGTCCTCCATTTCCCAGGCCTCTCCTCCTCGCCACTAGGTCGGGTCACCTGTCATCCCGAGCTTGCCGGGTGCTCGCCACGCTCCGCTCTCCGCGGCCACGCGACAACACCCTGCCAGCCGAAGCTGCGCGCCCTGGCGGCTCCCGGGTGCCCCAGCCCAGAGAGCCAGGACTCACCCCTCACCGCGAGCCTCTAGATACAAACAGCACTGGCGTCGCTCTTACTGCTTCCAGATCCGGGTCTTATCCTCCCAGCGGGCAATGACTCGCCGGTGTTTGGGGGGTGGTTGTTGTTCCTTTTAAAAGTATATTAAAGGCTCATTGGCATCTCCCCGTCCAGTCATTATGTCTTCATCCCCCGTCAATTAACCACACCTCAGAGGGCTGCTATTAAGAGCTAAATTGAGCTGCAAAAGTAGGTATCCCGTTTCGGGCAGATGTTGTCATCTCCCGCGGAGATAAGCGGCGGGCGGGCCAGACCCGCAGCTTCCGCAGCCGCCGGAGCTGCGCTGAACCAGGCTAAGGACTCTGGTTTCCAGGGCCTGGAAGGGAGGTCCCCGCCCGACATTGCGCTGGCGTTCCAGGAGCCGCGGGGAACGGGGTAGGGCCCTAGCCCTCGGACCTCAACCGCTGAGCCGTCAAGGGGAAGTGTCTCCCGAGTTACGCCAGGAAAAACGCCAAGAGCTAGCCGTGCGTCTTTACGCAGAAAAGTAGAGTGCAGAGTGTGAGCGAAGCCCCAGCTCCCGGGCCGGAGACCCGAAACGGGGACAGCGGAGTTGTGGCAAGAGGGCAAAGTAGTGACTTTGGCTGGCAACCCTCCACCGGCACACCCCACTTCCTCTTCCCTCCACTCCAGCCTCCTTCCTGCCTGGTGGCGGGCCCCCAGGACTCCTTGTGGAGGAAGGCGCGGTGCTATGGAGATGCTAGAGCTGGAGCTAGGGAATCCTGGACGGAAACGTGGCGTTTAGGACAAAGGAGGTGCACTAGAGGCGGCCCGCCGTGATGTGCCTTTCCACTCTTCCTCACTCCTGGGGACTTGGAATGCGGCTGTCCTGCCGCACGCGGCTGGGAGACCCTGGAGAGCGGAGGAAAAGGGGGTGGGGAGCAAGGGGAAGTGGCCCTCGCTGCAGTTACAGGGCCTTCCTCCCGACAGTGGGCACAATAAATTTAGCCAAGGCTAGAGGAGATTAATTTCCCGGCATAATCCAATTAAAAGATTTCTAAAGTAATCTTTTGCGAAAATGAAAAAAAAAAGTGCTGGCTAAAGAGTGGACTGCTTTTGATGACAGTGATTTATCGCCTCGGCACAGCGGGCCCTGGCCGCTCGCTCTCCTGCACGCGATTTGACCAGGGCCTCCCGTCGGTGCCTCCAATCCAAACCTTAGCCTTTCTGAAAGATAGCCATCCATCACGCCAACCTGGGCAGGAGAAACAAGTGCAAGGGACTGGGGTTGCTTACAAGCACCATAGACTTTTTAAAGTGCTATTAGATTTATGGTCTCTTTTTCGACGCCCATCCAGAGTAATTAGCACATATGTTCTAAATAGATGATAGTTTTGTGAGCAATAAAGCAATTACCCATCGTTGGAGCTGACAGTTCCTCCAACTAAACTCCAACCAGCAGCTAATTGGAAAAGTCATTTCAGCTCCATTGTCTGCAATTAGTCCTGCTAAACTACTACACCCCAACTAGCTGGTTTGAGGTTAATTTATTCAGTGTTGTATTTGCACAGACGAACCATTGCTACGAAGGGACTTGTCTTTTGCCCCCACCAGACTTCGCACTGGGACTAGAAGAGCAGGTGGGAGTGGGGTCGATGTCTGGGGAGTCAGGATGGTTCCCAGGGGAGGAAGCGCCCGGCCAGGCCTCAGCTTCAAGGTCAGTGTCCAGCGCACTAAGCGCTGCCGCCGACAGAGAAAGCCATTGTTTCTCCTGCTGGGCAGTAACTGAAAGAAACTGCTCAGTTCTCAGTTTGTGCTACCAAAAACTGAGTGTTAAAAAAAAAAAAAATCAGCATAGAGGAGGTGACTGCGTTCTGCGGGCACACCTTTCCTGCTGCACACGAATCTGTGACCCTGGGCCACCTATCTGTCCCTAAAGGATAAAAGTAGACTCAGACTCCAAAACAGCAAAACCCCGAGCCCTCTTCCAGGTCGGGGGAGAGGGATCTTTCAATTCTTTCAATTCTCAGAGTGGTTGGTGAAAGAAAAGACTAGAAAGGTCAGGCAGACTAGAAAGCCCTGCTTCTGCCTTCAGCCTCTCTGAGTGCAAAGTCCCCTTGAAGCTGGTGGGTTTACATGAATTCCTTTCTTCGCTTTTTCTTTTTCTTTTCCTTTCTCTCTTTCCTTCTTTCTTTACCTTTTTTCTTCTTTCCTTTCATAAAGTTAAGCCCAACAGGTCCAAGATTTGTGCACAGTGAGTGGAAAAAATGTGTTAAACGTCGGTTTGACGCCCCACCGGAGCTCCCAAATATCCAGCGGCTGGGATTCTTCTACTTAATTTAATCTTTATTGGACAGGGCAGCTCCTACGCTTCTATTCACCAGGAAACCCCGGGAAACGGATCCGTTGGGGTTCAGAACTCAGGGCGGGAGGAAGAGGAGTTAAAGAGGGATTAATCCTCTCCCACCCAAACTCGAACTTTGGAACTGCGATCTCCGCTAGGCTGGAGTTAGGGGAGGGGGCCCAAGGTCCCAGCCGTGACAGCCAAGGGTCTCTGCAGTCTGGAGCAGGGGGCGGGGAGGCTGCCAGGCTAGATGGGAACTTGTAGCCCTGGTAACCGAGTATTCCCTTAAAGGAATTTACATTCTGAGAGCAATGCGAATTTTACTTAGAAGAATATGGGTTTGGGGGGTGGGGGCCAGAACGGTTTCTTAGGAAGTAAAGCCCAGTGCCTTCAGCCCTAGAAATCAAATGTCCTTTTCTTGATAGCTATTCATACCTAACAACCTGAGACTGTTTCTCCTTTATGAAGGACATGTAACAATGGCTAAGAAAACAATTCAAATAGTATTGTAGTCAACATGTGAGACTTACTATAACAATTCTCATTTCAGAACAAATTATAATCAGTTACTCAGCTTGAAAGAATTGGAAATATCTATAGCAAAAAAAAAAAAGCAAACTTTTAAACTGCTTATTGTCAGGCTCTTGTTTTCCAGTTATTTTTGTTTTAGCCAATTTAATTCCAATAAAAATTTTTAAAAAATTACTGGGCAGAAATCGAAAGTAATGGTCTCATCTTACCCCATCACTTCCCACCTGTCATACACTCTCTACCCTCTAAAGAGAAATTCTCCTGTCAATGTGGCTTCCAGTTGAAAGTGGAAAGGAAATAAGATGTCTTCACTAAAAGACTGTTCATCGTGTTCTCAATTACTTGCTTTTTTTTTTCAGGACTTAAATATGACATCCTAGAGAGTAGGGTCGGGGGAGCTGAAAAAAGAATCAGCTGACACTATCATTTGGACTTGGTAGAGAATCCTAATGTGTGTATGCATACTTATGTGTAAGGGCAAAAAAAAATCCCACCCAAATCCAAAATGTATGGGACACATTTAAGTAAACATCCTTACACCCCCAAAAATCTCTAAGCACATGTGTACAGAGATGTATTCCTATGCAAGCTCAGCTAGCTGTCCACACAAATGTATTCACTTCTGGAGTAAAGGCATTTTCATTGCTCCCCATAGTTTCTTTCCATTAAGCGCGATTAGATGATGTCTATTCAAAGTTGCTGATCCAGAGAGAAAATAAGAGGAGATAAAAGGAGATTTCAAGTGACCTCCTCGTCCCTTTCACACCAACCTGAGCCCTAGAATAGCCAAGGATCAACCAACACAAAAGCCCTGTCCTTTCTCTTTTCAGCTTCAGAAGATTTCACGCAAATGGTTAACAATAAAACATAGAACTATCACCAAGTTTGTTAGCTCACGCATTGGGAATACTTTATTAACTCCTCCCACAGATGGGCTAGGTTTATTATCCACCTCTGAAGTGGGTAAATAAAATACACACAGCAAAACAGGGCATAATTATTTACTGCTCCATGTGGTTTGTATCAGTGGTGTACTATGCTCGTTGCTTTTTCATTTGAACTTTACCTAAAGGCCCTCTCCCCCACTAATGGAGGACACTGTAATAAACATATCTTTCCACTGACAGTTTAGAGAGAAATATTAGGTTTTTATTTACATCAAACTTCTGATGGGTAAAACAGGATTGCAGCATGACCATAGTTACCAACAGATCTGCTGGCTCTGTGAGCCAATACTTTTCTACTACTTTGGTTTACTTTATAGGCAGTGAAGAAAGTGGCATTGAAGATTTAAACAAATTCCAGCAGCTTTTAATCAGTGACTGTCCAACTTAGATCTACTTCTGATGGGCTAATCCTGGCGTAAAAGAAATAGGTGCCCTGACAGGTAACTATTAAGGGAAAGTATTACAGAGTGTAGTTAATTGTATTGCCAATGTACTCTAACAAGTTTCAAACTTATTTCAAACTTGAACTTTTCTTCCAAAGCCAAGTCATTTTCCCTAGGAAGAAGAGCCACACAGTTATTCTTCACTCAAGCCGGACATTCAAAATACATACATACATTTCCTAACACAAAGTCTCCAGTTCTTAATTTTTGCATAAATGCATTCACATAGCTAAGGCTTGATTTTTACAAAAAGTAAATATTTGTCCCTGGTTTCACTGGCATGGGGCGTGCTAGGAACTGTTGTCACTTTTCCTCCTCCAAAAGCTTGATTTGCATCCAAAGGTTAGTACTTGCTCTCCTGCCATTTTCCTGAGGTTACTCCTGGGCCCTTTAACTGGGGGCCCAAGCAAAAAAGCGGGAAGTGCTTCCCTTATCTCTCTTTTCCAAAACACATGCTTTAACTGGCCAGTTTGTGATAGAAAACTAAACTGCTTTTTAAGGTAAAGCACTTTTGTCTGGGCCCAAAGGTGACCAAGAAGTAGTACCCAGACATACCAGTGTGCTAGTGAGTGCAAAAGCCTGCTGGATCCCTGGTTCAACTACAGAGGCAGGCTGAGAGCAGGCAGTCCATCAGAAGTCTGACTCCCAACTTGGCCTTTCCACCCTTGTTTTCACATTGACAAAGGCAGACCTTTTTACAGCTGGGCAGCCACAATACAGACTGAGTTCAGTCTTGCAAGAGGGGGTGGTTTCTGACATAGGCAAGGCTTTTGTTTGTTTGTTTGTTTGGGATTTTGTTTTTAAAACAATCACAAAACATTAGGCAGGCATTACTATGCCTCTCTTCACCCTTTTCTTCAAAAGACCTATGCAAGATCATTTTAAATACATCTTCTTCAACTTCATTTTTCACAGCCTTAATCTCATACCAAGGGAGACTAATTGATTCGGCACCTTTAAAATCAGCTCTTTGGGAAAGGTCTGCAGTAAGATCAGAAGAACTGACCTTTCTCCCAACAATTGCAGGCATGTTCATTTCTCCAGATAGGCCTGATAAAACGGGGTTATTGCTGTTCTATGGTTTCTCAAAACAGAAGAGTACCATTTGTAACGATTTAGGGGATAGGGAACATATACAGGAAAGAATTTTCTACACATATCTGGTCATTTGTAGGGGCTCTTGAACTAGATTGAGAAAACGTTTTTACAAGGGCACTTTTTTTTTTCAGTATGATTTACCAAAAAACCAAAACAAATGATCCGTTGAGTTTGGGGAAAGCCAAATACCAATATCAAAGAGGTCACGGGATTAGTGAAGAATGATTCCAGCCTTAGTAGAAAGAAAGATAGTGGGGAGGGGGGTTGTTCATCAACTAGAAAGTCTGCATAGATCTGGACTCTGGAGCCTGGAATGCAAGTTATGTTGTCTGTGAAGCCACTGCGTCTTTCCTTCTCCCACCAGGTCACAACTGTTTATTGGTTGTCACGCTAGAAGAGAGCAACTGTTGTGTGGAAGGTGTTTAAAAAGTGAGTAAGGCTGAGCTTTGATGCTAGCAATCCACAAGAGGTATAATAAGCCTGATTTCTCTCCCCAAATGGAGAGTACCTTCTCATGTCCCTTGGGGAGACACACGGAGACTCTGTGCATTGAATTAGACCATGAGGACTAGGAGGACAGAGGATGGCTTTAGAAGGGAGGCCTGGGAGTCCAGGCTCAGAGACCTGGGAGAGGGCTGACTATATATGGCCACGACGCTGGCAGTCTCAAGGAGGGTGCTGAGACAAGGGCCACAGTGGGTCTGGATCCACGAGCCAAGTCCACACGCTGAGACTCAAGTTAGAGGTTCCCCGCGCCCCACCGCCCCAAACAAGGCCTTGGTGGAGAACGGTGGGAGAGAGATCTGGGAAAGAGACTGAGTGGAAGAAAGACGCAAATTCCCAATGCTTTTCTGCCCTTGCAGCTGAGCATGCCTGAAAATCCCGTGGGTGGATTTTTCACACTTTGAGGACCTACCTGCTCCCGCAAAGTATGATCACTTTCTCTTAAGTGCCCTCCCCAACAACAACAGATACCATTATCTCCTGGTTGAGTGTGGGGCGCATCCAGCCTAAGGATCAGAGTGCCAAATTAAACTAGGAACAAACTACAGCCTCGCAGAGACAAAGCCTAAGCTTCCCTAGAACCTGAGCTGGGGGTGGGGTGTTGAGCCCGAGTGGAGGCGCTCTGCGGGAGCGCAAAGGCGATAGGAGAACCATAGGGTCCTGGAGAGAAACTGAGCCTAGAGTGCCGCTTAGGCTGGAGACCAAGAAAGGGAAAAGTCTTGGACTTCTAGAGTCCAAGCAGGGGAAAGCGCCTCTTCTCGAAAAGCTGCGGTTTCTTCTTGCCCCTTCTCATATGCCCTGCAGGAGCGGGATCTGTCCCCCTCCTTTGAAAACCCGAGAGTTTCCACGGCTCAGAGCACCATCTCCAACAGCCGCCCGACCCCCTTTCCGTAACTGAGGCCGCCGTGGGGGGGGGCGGGGGCGGCGGGGGCGCACCACTCACTCCCTTCCTTCCGGAGAGGCAGGAGGCTTCGCCTGAAGCCTCTCGAGGCCTCCACTTCTTTCCCAGCACCCCCGGGGCACGCCGGATACCCCCTGGGCCTCTTCCAAGTTTGGAAGCTCAGGGTAGGGGGGCCGGCAGGAAGAAGCCCCTTAGAGAGGGTGTGTGGGCCCCCACGGCTCTCGGGGAGCCGCCGCTCGTCCTCCAGCCCCGCCTTAGCCCCTAGCCCGCCCGGCCAAGGGAAGGCCAAGGCAGCTCCGCGGGCTCCTTCCCGCGCCCACCCAGCCCTCGGGCGCGGCCCCCGGCGTCGGCTCCTCCCGCCCCCTCGCGCCCGCCCTGCGCGCCCTCTGACGCAAACGCGCGCCCCTGCCCTGCGCGGAGAGCTCGCTGGTCGGTTTTAATTGCGGCTCTTCCTTTCATGCACTCGGGCTCAGTCCTCACCCCTGGGGGAAGTGACCCCTCCCCGCCCCCGCCCCCGCCCCCGCCCCGGCCCCGTCCCCTGGTTGCTGGGCTGGCTACAGATCTCGGGCTCTCTCGCCGCCGCCGCCGCCGCGGGTTCTCCGCTCGGGAGAGCGGCTTAGGGGTCCCTTTTAATCCGCTGACGCTCTCACCCACATCAAACAGTCAGCCATCGATCGCGTTACATTAGGGGGATCCCGTTGCAAACGGCGTCCGCAGGTGGGCAGCGGGAGCCGAGCTCACCCGGGCCTGGCTGCAGCCGGGCAAGGCGCGGGCTACGAGCCGACTCCACAGCGGCTCCGGCTTGGCACCCGCCAAGGGGGTTTGGGGCGGGCGGGGTTTGAGGGGCGGCGGCGCGGATTGCCCAACCTGTGGACCCTCCGTCCGCCCCCCCTCCTCCAAGAGGCTCCGCAGCCTCTTCCCGCCGGTGGGGGAGGAGGGTGGCAAATGGAGATGGGAGGGCGATCAGTTTTGAATCTGGGCCGATGCTCAGTGGGGCGCGATCCTCAGCTCCGGGGCGGCCCCGCGGGCCGCGATCCCTGTTCTCCACGCCGCCGCGGGACAGAGGCCGGGGGGAGGGCGGCTCCGGAGCAGGCCCCCCCGCGATAAGTTCTTCTCGACCCTCCCCTCTGGCTAGACCGAGGGCAGCGCCCCCGCCCCCCGGCCTGCGGAACCCGTGCGAGCAATCGCTGCCTCCCGGCCTGTCCGCGTTGCAACAACCACCCCGAGTTCAAAAGAAACGATAATCATCGCCTTACTTGCCTGGTACGGCAGAGATGGGCCGGCTCTGGCTTCTGGCGCCCAAGACTTCCGGTCCTGGGTCCGAGGGCGGCCGGGCCCGAGAGCAGGGCGTCCAGGCGGGGGGAGCCTCCGGTTCCCTGGCGCTCGCTTCGCGCTGCCTCTTGCACTCGCTCCGTCTCTTTCCAAGTTCTCTTTTCCTTCTCCCGGTCTCCCTCTCTGCCTGCTTCCTCTGCCCTCGACTGCCTGCCTTTGTACTCTATGAGTAGGAACATTTAGAATTCATATGAGAAAACTGATTCTTTTGCTTCCTTCTTTCCTTCTTTTTTTTTCCTCTTTCCTTCCTTTTTTTTTTTTTTTTTGGTTCTTTTAATCGTGTTATCGTTTCACCTTTTAACTGACCAGGAGACTTCGGCGCGATTATTTGGGGAGACGAGAAAGGGCAAGGAGCTCTCGCCGGCCCCCCGTCGCCTCCCCTGAAGCGTACAATGGGGCGGCTGCTTGCAGAGTGCATGGACTGTGTCCCTTCATTATTCGAACTGGAGGGGCTGCGGGGCAGCGGGGCGGGGGGGCAAGACACAGGAAAGCCTTTATTCTGCTCTTTCGCATCGTCGCTCGACACTAAGCGGTCGCCGGGTTCCTGACTCTCAGTAGGACTGGAGAGAGACCGGGAAGCGCAAAACGCACCCCGAAGGCGCAGCGCTTCCCCCAAACCCCCTCCCTGATGACATTTAAAGGGAGAACGAGTATTAAAACACACAAACCCTACCTCCGGCAATAACAGCGTGGCCTTTTTTTTTACTTCCACCTTCACCTGAGGGCGTGTGGAGGCTCGGGGGTGCTGGAGCTGAGACAACTTTGACGCTCTCCAGAGTCGAGGGGCGGCGGGCAGGCGCGCAGCTCCGCACCCCCCGGCGGCTGCGGGCGGCGGCTTTGTCACTCGGCGCCGCTGCGCGCCCGCCTGAGCCTGCCTAGGGGAGCGATCGCAGAACGAGGAGGTGGTGGGGTGGGGGGGGAAAGATGCGAGTGTGCGATTGGAGAATATGTAACTAATAGAAGTATCATTTTCCCTCAGTACGATCTTTCAAGGAAGAAGGAGGAGGGAAAAAAAAAATCCATTGAAAGAATTTTCAAAGTGCTGTGTCTTGGTTTGCAGAAAAGGCACAGGGCTGCGTGCCGGGAGGAGGAGGCGGGGAGGAGGAGGGGACCCGACCGCGCGTCTCCGGGACGCGGCTCCCGTCCGCTAGGTGGCAGCCGGAGCCAGCGATTCCTGCAGGCCTCGCGGCGGGACCCGCTCCTCCCGCCCGGGCCTCCTCCGGCGACCAATCGCCTTTGGGAACCGGGGGTCTCTCCCCTCTCTTTCCCTCACTCTGCCCCCTCCCTCTTCCCCTATCTCCCTCTCTCTCCCCGTCCTTTCTTCCCTCTCTCGCCCCCCCCCCCACCTTCCTCATCCCCACCTCCCTTCCCCATCTTCATCCCTTCTTTCTCACCCTTTTCCCCCTTTTCCTGGGACTCGGACTCGGCCCGCACTGACCGCGCCCCCCCCCCCCCGCAGCAATATGAGAACTTACTACTCTTTTATTAACAATTATTGGAGCGTTCTTTGGAGGTTAAAACAGCCTGAGGATATCAAAAAGGGGAAGGAAAAAAAGGAGGAAAAATCGGCGGGGGGGAGTTTATTTTAAACATCACCTTTGGGATGAAGAGGAACCATTGATTCGGACTGATTTGGGGGGCAATTTCTGCGAATTCCAGGAGTGCTTTTTGTCATAATTGAACCTTTCATTTTAAAACCAAAATATACGTTGGATCAAGGTGGGGGAGAAAAAAACCCAGCAAGTCCCTACTTTGTTTCTTAAAGGAATATAAAATGAGCAGAATCTACTCTAGGGCTGTGCTTGTATGTGAAAAAACAAAACAATACAAACCCAGAATATTTTTCAGGACTCGTTAGAACGGTAAGAGTTTTAAATTCCCATTTAAAATTTTCCTAACATTTCCAATGATCTTCATGCTCATAAAAGCTAAATTTAAAAACTTTTCAGAAGAAAACAAAATAATGCCTGATTCTCTTTTTTACCCATTGCAAGGCATTCTTCCCCTCGCCGTCCCTTCCCCCTCTGGTGTTGGTGTATGTGTGTGTGTGCGTGTGTGTGTGTGTGTGTGTGTGTGTGACCATAGACGACCCATACTAATCAGGTCTCAGAGTAAATAGCAGCGCAGGGCGATCTCAATGTAAATTGCGCTTGTCAGAAGCACACCCCCCCCCCACTTTCTTTCCTCCTCCCCTCGCCATCCCCGTCAGTAGGTAGCTGAGAGGGAGGGGAAAGAAAAAAAAAAAAGAAAGAAAGAAAAAGAGGAGGGGGGAGGGGCTCTCCAACCAATGGCGTGCGGGAGGCTTGGCTAACCTTAGCCTCCCATTTTCTCTCCCCCCGATTCAGGGCTCTGACCAGTCAGTCGCCTTTGATTATCAGTTGCCAGCAGCCCTTCTCTTGGCTCCTTGACACGAGCTCCATATAAGGCAGCGATCTCCATAGAAACGTGTCAGTTTCAATAGTAGTGTCAAAGTTCACTATATACAGACATTCGCACAGATCCCCCTTTCGGAAACACTGCTCTGCGAGTCCTCCCGTTTAAACGCATTCAATTTTGGGGTCTCTCTCTCTTCTCTCTCTCTCTCTCTCCTCTCTCTCTCTCTCTCCTCCGCCTCTCTCTCTCTCTCTCAATCTCTCTTTCTCTCTCCTCTCTCCCCTTTCTCTTTTCTTACATATTCTATTAGTTGTTTCCCCGTATTCTTCTTTTTCTCCTTTTTCTCCCTCCTCCTTCTCTCTTTTACTCCATTCCTGCAGAAGAGTGAGGGCTAAACTTAAAAAAAAGAGAGAGAGAGAGAGAGGAGGAGGAGGCACCCCTTTCGTATTCTTCTTATCGTTATTTTATACATATATGATTTTTTTTGGAGGGAGGGTGTTGGTTCCCGGCTGAAGAGCACTTATTTAAAATACTAAAAAAAGAACATTTTTGGGCGATCTCCAGGGTTTTTTTAACTAGCTCTGTGTGTTATAGCAGAAGAAGCAGAAGAAGGAGCAAGAAAGAGGAAAAGAAGAGGATTATTTATTCGACCTACTTTGGATGTCTCTCTCGCTTTTTTTTTTTTTTTTTTGCGCAATTCTTTTTCTTCTGATTTTGATTTTTTCTGTTCCGCTGTGAATTCGTCGCCGGCGTGAATTATTTCGTGTTTTTCTCCCCCTCCGTCACCTCCCGAAAGGAGAAGGCAGCGAGAGCCCGGCGCCACCGGTACAACAAAAAGAGCAAAGTGTGTGATCCTCCTCGCTGGCTGCCTCCCGCTCTCCAGCGCTGCCTTCCTGAATGGCTGGCTGCGTCCGGCCCTGGACCTGGCCGCCCGACACCAGCGCGCCCTGATCGCCGCCGGCCGCCTCGCCTCGCGCCCGGCTCGGGCTCACCGCGCTCCCCTCAATCCCGAGCCCAGAGAGGGCTCCCGCCGGGACAGCGGCGGCGGCGGCGGCGGCGGCGGTGGCGCGGGCAGCCCCGATCCCCGGCTCGCGCTCCGACTGCGGCCCCGGCTCCAGCTCGGACTCCGGCCCGGGCCCCGGCTCCTCCAGCGGCGCTCGCCGCTGCAGCTGAGACAGCGGCTCCAGAGGCGCCTGCGGCCGCGACCTCCTCCTTCGCCGCCGCCGCCGCCGCCCTCGCCGGCTTCCTCTATGTCTGCTCTGCGGGCGCGCAGCGCGTAGCCAGAGCGGCCGGCCGGCCGGCGGGCGGGCGGGCGCCCGGCGCGGGTGAGCGAGTGTGTGTGCGAGTGTGTGTGCGTGTGTGTGTGTGTGTGCGCGGGGTGCGGGCAAGGCGGAGGGTGAGTGTGTGCGCGCGCCGTGGCCCATGCCCGCCGCCCCCGGCGCTGCGCCCCGCGCCGCTCCCGGCTGCCGCCTGTGCCATTTCTGATTTTGCAACTTGGGGGAAGAAGAAAAAAGCGAGAGAAGGGAGCTTGCTCGCTGGGGGGGGGTGGGGAGGGGGGGAAGGAGAGCGGGCCCCCCCAAGATCGGAGCGCGGGGGGGAGCGGGCGAGGGGAGCAGGGGTGTTGGGGGGGGAGCCTGAGAGCCTGGGGGGGCTGCAAAAAGAGAGAAAGAAAACAGCAGGAACCACAACAAAACGCCAGCAGGGCGGGCGGGCGCGCAGCAGCAGCAGCGGGGCGGCCGAGGCAGTAGCGGCGGCGGCGGCGGCGGCGGCGGCGGCGGAGGCTGCAGCCGGTGCCCAGCTCGGGCTCGGCTCCCGCGACCCCGGGGCGCCGGGCGGGCCCCCCGCCCCCGCCCCCTCCCCCCTTCCCCTTCCCCTTCCCCTCCCAGCGCGCCCGCGCGCCCCGCGGCCCTCGGCGAGCAGCTCGGCTCCCCCCAGCGCTCCCCGGGCCCAAAGATATGGCAATGGTAGTTAGCAGCTGGCGAGATCCGCAGGACGACGTGGCCGGGGGCAACCCCGGCGGCCCCAACCCCGCAGCGCAGGCGGCCCGCGGCGGCGGCGGCGGCGCCGGCGAGCAGCAGCAGCAGCAGGCGGGCTCGGGCGCGCCGCACACGCCGCAGACCCCGGGCCAGCCCGGAGCGCCCGCCACCCCCGGCACGGCAGGGGACAAGGGCCAGGGCCCGCCCGGCTCGGGCCAGAGCCAGCAGCACATCGAGTGCGTGGTGTGCGGGGACAAGTCGAGCGGCAAGCACTACGGCCAATTCACCTGCGAGGGCTGCAAAAGTTTCTTCAAGAGGAGCGTCCGCAGGAACTTAACTTACACATGCCGTGCCAACAGGAACTGTCCCATCGACCAGCACCACCGCAACCAGTGCCAATACTGCCGCCTCAAGAAGTGCCTCAAAGTGGGCATGAGGCGGGAAGGTGAATATTTCTTCCGTGCTTTTTCTCCCGGAGCTTCGCCCGCCTCCCCGGCCCTCTCTCTCTCTCTCCCTCTCTGGCGGGGGTGGCTGCTGTCTGGGGCTGGGGCTCCTGCGGTCCCGGCCCGTCCCAGCTCCCCCCGGTCCCCGTAGCCTTCCTCCCCCGGCGTCTCCCCCACCCCACCCCCTACCCCCCACCCCAGCTCGCTGCCGCTGTCTCCCCCTCCCGGTCTGCGCCCGTCTCCCCGGCTTCTCCACCCCGCCCGCTGCCTGCTCGGGACGGTGCCCCTAGGATCGTGAGCTGTGCTGGACAATCCCCTCCCTCTGTCTTGGATGTGCTCGCTGTGTGTCTCTTTCCCGCGTGTGCGTGAGGATGCTTGGAGCTGTGCTGGCATGAACTTGGGGGGAGGGCTGCTTATTGCCCCCAGAAAACTCGGTTTCTGTGGTTTTTGTGTTTTTGTTCTTTTTCATTCCCCTTTCCTCTCCACGTCTTCATTGCCCTTTATTTAAGATGGGGGAGGGCTGGAGGAGACTGGAGGATTCTGAACCATAGATCCCTGACTGCATCATCCTTTTGGAAGCTTAGCTTGGAAAAAGAGGAGTGAGATTTATTGCACTTGTAGTTCTAATTAGGAGGGAAGGGGGGGTGAGGGGGGGCTTCTGGCCTGTTCACTGGTTCCCTCTCCTCTCCACCGAGCTGGGGCCGCCTCCTCCAGAGCTGTGGCCTTGTTTTCACCCCTCTACTTTCAAAGGAAAGTTTGTGACTGAACCGTGCTTTCATAGTCGTGTCATTTTTTTTTAAAGCATGATACTCGTTTTATTTCTTCATCAAACTCCACCCTCTGTTTAAATACTGCATACAAATTACAATTTACAACGGCATTTACCGATCCTTCTGATTTGGCTATAATGCATAGACTGCAGCTGGCATGAGCTTCGACATCATTTAATCCCTGTGTTGTATGGCTTTGGTTTCTTTTAACACAACTTTTGATGTTGTATTTAGATATGCTTCATGTTCATGTGGCAAGAAATGCAGCACTTTTCTTATAAATATATCTAGCCATTTACAGTTAAAGTTTATCTCCTGACAATCATTAAAGATGTCTTATAGTCAAATTAGCAAACCAGTCAATTTTGCAGAATGCAGATTACTTCTTCTTGTAATTGACTTTAAAATTATATTTTATATGCCACAAGAAAAGAAATTGAATTTCTTCAGATCTCAAGGAGCAGGCAAATATGACGACTTCATTTCTAGCTCCAGGGAGATTTTATAGGCATCTGAAGAAAAAAAAAAAAAAAAACTTTGAATTGTACTCTCATTTAATTGAAAAATAACTGCCAAGTTCAAAACTATAATTAGAAAAAAGTATTCTAGCCAGTTATGTTTTAAGAGTTTAAATTGCATTGAGGCTTACATTAAAATGAGAATCAGTGCAAACTTAAGAAAATAGTGTACAACCTGAAGTAAGAAAGCTACATCTACATGGACATATCTATATTAATTTGTTGGGGGGGGAGAGTTCAGTAGCCCTAACTTTTCCTAAAGTTGTCTTTGTTTACATGGCAATTTAAAATGCTGGCACTGTTGAAGTAAAACATATACATAAAAAAAAAAAACTTTGGTCAGCTTTAAGAACTCAAAGCATGCTTACGTTCTGCATTCAGATGGTTAATGAATCCAGTGTTTTTGCAGTTGCAAGCTCGTGCATTCACTGGGCAAAAGCTGGCTGCAGGTTGCTGTGGCACCTCACAGGACAGACATTAATTATATTTTCCACTTTTTTCAATAATGTTTGGCTACTGTAAGTTCAACTTCTTTCTTGTTTTTTTTTTTTTTTTCAATTTTCTGTTGCTTTTAACAGTGAGAACTTTGTGTGAGGTGATGGGGAGGAGGGTATAGGGGAGGGGTGCAGGATACTTGTTTTCTATTAAAAAGTTGTAAGTGGTGAGTAGGGTATGTAACTTCTGTCTATTTTAAGGATGATTCCATAGCATTTTTAGAGAATATGGAAATGTTTTGAATAAAACCTGCTTGCTTGCAAATGAAGAGGCAGCTAGGCATGTGCCTAGAACCACAACCTTTTCTCTGGTTTCGCCAGGTTTTTGTTTTTGTTTTACCCTGATTGGGTTCCTTCTGGAGGGGTGAGTGGGATGTCATTAATCTGTGTGTGACCTTGTGGTGGTCGAGGGGTTGGGGTGCACTTTCTCGGTCAGGCTGGGCTGTGGGGGGGAAGCCCTTAACTCAGGCCTAGTTCTGCCTGGGTCTGGGGTGGACAAGAGCGCCCGAGATGGCCGGGCGGACCGAGCCACGGAGCTGGAGGGCTTCACCCCCACGCGGTCTTTCTCTGGGTATGGGCCGGGAGTGAAGGCTAGCGCCAAGGAAGATGCTCGGCGCTGGTGGCCGCGGGGACGAGCCTCGGCATTGTGTCGGTGCGCTGCGGGGCGGCCCGGGATGTTCGCAAGCCCCCTGGATGCACATTGCCTCTTTTCTCTCTTTCTTTTTGTCAGCGGTTCAGCGAGGAAGAATGCCTCCCACTCAACCCAATCCAGGCCAGTACGCACTCACCAACGGGGACCCCCTCAACGGCCACTGCTACCTGTCCGGCTACATCTCGCTGCTGCTGCGCGCGGAGCCCTACCCCACGTCGCGTTACGGCAGCCAGTGCATGCAGCCCAACAACATCATGGGCATCGAGAACATCTGCGAGCTGGCCGCGCGCCTGCTCTTCAGCGCCGTCGAGTGGGCCCGCAACATCCCCTTCTTCCCGGACCTGCAGATCACCGACCAGGTGTCCCTGCTCCGCCTGACCTGGAGCGAGCTGTTCGTGCTCAACGCAGCCCAGTGCTCCATGCCGCTGCACGTGGCGCCGCTGCTGGCCGCCGCCGGCCTGCACGCCTCGCCCATGTCCGCCGACCGCGTCGTGGCCTTCATGGACCACATCCGCATCTTCCAGGAGCAGGTGGAGAAGCTCAAGGCGCTGCACGTCGACTCGGCCGAGTACAGCTGCCTCAAAGCCATCGTGCTGTTCACGTCAGGTGAGGCTGCGGCCGCTGGGAGGGCCAGGCAAGCGCCGGGAGCGCCCGCCCGCCGGCCCCGCGCCGAGCCGCGGCTCCCGGGGTGGCCAGGGCCCTCGTCTGTCCGCGGGAGGCCGGGCCGGGCCCGGAGCCTGCGGTGCCCGGGCGAAGGAAGCGGCCGGTGGCGCCGCTGCCATCTTGGGAGCGCGGCGGTGCGGGAGACGAGGCGGTGCGGCTGCGGGCCGCTCGGTGGCCCGGCCCGGCCCGGTCCAGCGGCCTGGAGCCCCGCGCGGGGCGGCGGCGGCGGCGGGCGCGTGTCTGGCCGGGTTGGCGGGCGGTGGAGGGGGGGTGACGGGGAGGCGGTGCCGTGGATCCGTCTGGCTGCGCGCGTGTGTGCGGTGTGCATGTGTGTGCGATGTGTGTGTGCGCGCGTGTGTGCCGGAGCTCGGCGTTTCTGGGGGAGGAGAGGAAAGGAAGGGAACGTGGGAATGTGGCTTTCTCCTCTGCGTGGCACGATCCCTGGCTGAGTTTCCCGACACAGTGAGACACACACACACGGAGAGGTGGCAAGAGGAGAATCCGCGCAAATAAATCATAAATAATCCCGCTTTATGGCTGCCTGATTTTCCCTTATCGGAAACCATTCATGTTTGCAGTTGCTGAGGTTATTGAGGGTCGTAAAAAATGGATTCGATCTAAACAAGAAAGATAAAAACAAAAGCAATGCCGGAGAACCGGCAAGTATGCGAGGACTCCCGCCCGGAGATAAATCTCATAGCCCATGCAAAGTGTACGAACGTTGGAAATTTAACAGGGTGCCTTAAAAATATCAAATTAAATGTAGGCAGTGGTAACATGCATGTTAACAATTTCTCTTATGATAGATGGTTCAAATTAACTTCCAGGAAAGTGCATTAGCGTAGCCTTTGAAGGCTCTCGTCTGAGCCTCTGAGAACACTGCCCCCCTTTTATTATTGTAACCTGCAAGAAGGAAACATATAAACACCCAGGACAGCAGGTAATGGGGGGAAATATAAACAAAGCCAGAAAGAACGATGGTGGGGAACAGAGCTGCTCAGACTGGGTCTCTGGCCTTGCCCACTGTGAGTAGAGTTAGCTGCCGTTTTTTACCACCATTATTGGCGCTATTGTTTTTAATTCCTCCATTCAGAGAACAAATAAACCATCCTAATAAATCTATCCTAGAGCCAGGACCTCCAAAGGCCAAATTAAAACCATTCTTGAGGAGGGATGGCAAAACCCCTCTCCCAAGGCCTTGCTGAACAGTAAGCAGTGGTATAATCTATCAATATTTCCTGGCTTTCATGCGTGAAGAATCATATTTACACTGTATTAAAATGACTCTTAAATTTGCACAATATTGTAATGTAGCAAATGTAGTATTAATATCGATCTGAACAGCAGATAATTTATTTAGACAAGAGCATCTCATTTGTATGCAGGGTGGCCTGAGCCGTGGACTTGGACTGCCCCCCTTTTACTTTCAGTGCAAATGCAGGTCTGCTAGTGGGAGAGGGAGTTATTCTTTGCAAGAGGATAAAGTGAGAACCTTAAAACAAATGGAAGATTTATTGAATCGCCTCCTCGGTGTGTGAATGCGTTTTATCTTAATAAGTCTTCTTGATGGAAACGTGTTTTTCAAAAGTGACAAAGAGCCTGGGAAGTAGCGACCCGGCTGCTTTAGTTCTGGCAGGCCTAGAGCCTGGCTGGCTCTCTACTACCCAGCTCTTTAGCCAAATTAATCAGGAAGCAAGCCAGTGTCGGGGAAGCTGGGGTTTTAAAATCTCACCCAGTGAGGTGTCTTGAAGCAGAAATGTGACTTGGAGCTGGACAGAGGTCTTCTCAAGCAAAGTCTCCCTCCCTTTTCCTTGTCCCCTCCTAAGGTCCTTTGAACCCCCTTGACTTTTCTGATCTCCTGCCCTTTCCCAGAGAGAGGCGAGGACCGTGCAGGCTGCAGGGAAGATTGTGGAATTATTCATGCTTTTCTTTCAACTTTCCATCCTAAAATGTCCCTGTGAAAAGTCTTCCTTTTTTTAAAAAAAGAAAGTTTTCCCAAAGACATTTCTGAAACCAAGTCTTCAAGGTGCAGGGGAGGCCAAGAAGTGAACAATGACCTTATTTTGTTGGGAAAATTGCAAGACTATCTGAAAATGGAAATAGAGCTGTCAGTAGTAATTCACCCCCCCCCTCCTCCATATAACACATTTCCACTTTTGACTAAACTTGTTTTGATTGCTAGCCAGAAGGGAATTCATGGGAAGCCTTCTCAAAGTCATCCAACTTTTAAGCAAACTTTGAATGATGGAAAAGACAGTTTTAGACATATTGTCCAACGAGGTTTGCTCCGGCTAAGTATTTGAAGCTGGCACGAGGGTTCCCTGTGGTGGTTTTCACATTTGGCCTCCGGATGGTATGTTTAATCCTTAATATTCTGGACGGCATCCAAGGACGAGGTCATGACCTGAACTTACTTTAAAAAAAAAATTCATTAATTCATACACCTAAATATTTTCTCAAATAAATGAGACTTTCCCTAAAAGGAGCCATCTAGTTAACATAAATACAATAAATCCATTTTCAGCACAATAATAACTTTGATTTCTAGTTATGGCAGCTGATTACATCTATATTTCCTGAACACTAAACTCTTCTGAATGCACAACATGAAATACATTCTCTGCACCACAAAGGCTAAACTGGGACGGCCTGAGCGGTAATGGTTATTTATTTACATAATTTCTTTTCCATACACTGTAGAAGAAATATCGAGGGTTCCAACATTGACAGTCCCATATAAAAAGCGAGACACGGATTTTGCACATTCTGCCTCCTTTTCTTATCTGGGGTTTAACTCATGGAGTGTAAATATATACTCGATCTCACCCCCTGCTCACCTAGTTTTGCTACCTCAACCACCTACTTGGTCTGAGAGCTCACACTGTCACTCCACAGTTGGGGGAATCCTGTGGCAGAAATATCTGGAGTAGGAATTAATATCTAGAGTGGGAAGCCAGACCCAGTCTAGGGCTCCTGCCCTGGAGGAGGCCACAGTGCTGGCCGGCTGGCACTTTGCAGCAGGGGCCCAGTTACAGGCATCCTACCTTCAAAGCAGGAAAGAACCCTGACGAGGAAGCCAACACAGGGCCCAGGCACGCCTTTCCAGCTCCCTTGGAGTTGCCTAGCTGGGGGACAGGTAGTGACCTTGCACGCTAGGGGCCTTAAGTGTAAACATCAGATGCATATTTTACAGATCCAAAGAGATGCCATGTGGGTCTTTAAAAAAAAGAAAATTCTGCTGGGGTGCCAGTGAGTCCCTTGCATGCTGCTTTCTCTAAGGCTGAGTGGGATCCTGTGCCATAAGGGGCAGATAAAGCCTGTAAAGCAAGATATATGTAAATATGAGTCTGCCCAGGGGTCATAGAGCAGGATCTGGTTAGCCTGCAGAGCTAAGGGCAGACCTCAGGGTCCCCTCTCCAAGCACTGAAGCACCAAAGTGCTCCTGCCCACAGCCTGCTAGCCATAAAATCTCCCTGACTTCCCAAGTCAGGCTAGTGTGGATGCAATCGAATGGTTGGCTGGAGTCATTAGACATCTGAGAGGAACCCAATCTGGATCTGGGGTCAAAGGAGACCTGCCTCAGAAGTTCTTGAATTATCACTAGTTTTATTTGTATTTTTGCTCAAGGCCATAGCCTTGTAGATGAAGGTGTTAGAATGCTTTGTAAGTCCCAGTTCTTGAAATAGAGACATAAAGCTCAAGAAACTCAACAGACACAGGTTCCGCTTTGAATCATTCTCTGTGTCATCTTTGGGTTACACTTGCCCATTCACAATTAGACAGTGTCCTTTGGTGGGGGGGCAGGCATCGCCATGCATGCATCTTTTCACAGATCTATCTATATATTAGCAAACTCCGCCTTTGATCTCTAGTCAACCTCCTGACTGGCTAAGGGCTCCTCTGTGATCTTCCTGTTTTTTTTTTTAATATTTATTATTAATACAGGAAACAACATGGGTGTTTGAACTAGGACAAGAAGCCTTCGCTTCCTCTGATTCCACCTTCCCCTCCACTGGCTTGCCTCTGATTAGTTGATACAGTATAAGCTGCTGTCTCAAAATAGTTTTAGTAGACCAAGAAGAGCCGCTGGTTGACATGAAAGTAACACACAGGTTTTCAGACGTTTCCTTGCATATAAGTGCATTTTTCTCTTAGTCCTGTGACAGGAAGCCTGTCTCCCCAAATCCTCCTTCAGCCCCCACTGCCCAGTTCTCAAGCAGCAGCAGCAGCTGCCCCCAGCCCAGCTTTGTGTCTGATCGCTGAAGTTGTCTCCTTTCTGCAGCCTGAAGTAACTAAGCCATATTCCTTCTGATTATTATACAGTTTACAGAGATGTGACCAGTTTTCAATTACTTGATCTAAGGCACCGATAGAAGTGTTCACCCTCACTAAGGATTTGCTGCAGACTTCTTGCTTGCATAGATAGTGGATCGCAAATCCTATCTTGCTAAAGCCTGGACTTGATCTGATTGCAGGCACTGCCAGCCTACGATTCCTTACCCCCCTCCCATGCGTCTTCTGTGCACCACACAATCTAGGTTCTCCTGCTTGGGGTCCTTTGGGTTTGAGAGAGGGACTCCCAAGAAGTGTTTTAGAGCCGCCTCCAGGCTGCCTATTTCTTCAGGGCTCCTGGACACCCCCAAATCCAGGGCAAAGGGGGCAGAAGTCCTTCCTTTAATGAGCACAGCGGAAAAGATGCTCCCCTGCAGGCAGAGGCCAGGTTGCTCCCTATAGCAAACATGGCTCCAGCATCGTACATTATTTAATCCAAAGGTGAAAGAGGAAACACAAAGGAACTAGAGAGAGTGTGTCTGCAAGTGTGCGCTCCTCTCTTCGGCTGCCCTAGGCTCGGTGGGGTTTGATTTATATTTTTATTGGTCTTGGGGGCTGAGGGGAAGGAAATAGGGAAGAAGGAGTAGGGAGCCACGGGGAGGATTTTTCTTTTTCCTCCAATTTGGGTTTTTTTTTTTTTTTTTACCCCTTTGCTTCTTATTAAAAAAAAAAAAAAGGAATGGCGTGTTGTTTGTGACCTTGCTGGTGGCTGACCTAACCGTGTGCCCCTCCCCTGGTCTCTCCTTGCTGTGGCCGCGCGGGCAGATGCCTGTGGCCTGTCGGATGCGGCCCACATCGAAAGCCTCCAAGAGAAGTCGCAGTGCGCGCTGGAGGAATACGTGAGGAGCCAGTACCCTAACCAGCCCAGCCGCTTCGGCAAACTGCTGCTGCGGCTGCCCTCGCTGCGCACCGTGTCGTCCTCGGTCATCGAGCAACTCTTCTTCGTCCGTTTGGTAGGTAAAACCCCCATCGAAACTCTCATCCGCGACATGTTACTATCCGGGAGCAGCTTCAACTGGCCTTACATGTCCATCCAGTGCTCCTAGACCTTGGGCGCTTCCCACCTGCCCCCAGCCCCTAGAGACTCACAGCACCGGCGGGGGGCCGTGGACTCCAAAGCGGCGGAGACACCAGGCGGCCGATGCAGGGTGCGGCAGGGCCGGGCAGGCGGGGAGGAGGGCCGGGGGGGTGGCGACAGGAGCCGCCCACCGCGCAGACGGGCAAACCGAAGCTGCAAACCTGGAGGAAAAAAAAAAGAGAGAGAGACTCTTTTTAGTATCAGATCCGGGAACACGTTGGAAAGGAAAGAAAACAGACCCTTGTGTCTGGTGAGAAAAAGAAAACCTATTTGGGAAGAGAGGACCATGAAAATTTTACTAAAACAGAAGGAGACTAATGGACCTTCCAGGATTTATTGTGGACGGATGTGGATATATTCTGTACAGAAAACAACACCCATGAAAGTGGACGGAATCCTCTGTAGAAACACACACACACAGACACACACACCACACACACAGACATTGTTATTCATTTTGTAAAATACTAGTCTTTATTTTCATTTTTTTGTAAAATTTAAACATCGTATGCACATAAATAAAAAGAAACAAGAATTAGGGGAAAATAACATTTTCCAAATAATTATAAAAAATTGTCCTGTGTCTATGTATCTATATCTGTTTTGTATTTTTTTCTGGTTCCAAACCAGATTTCCTGTGATTCTATACTAATAATTTTTGATATAACCCTTTGCTTCTTATAATGAGTGCGATATATGTTGTCGAGGCTGTTCTTCAAGAATTAAAATCGAAGTGAAAATTTAAACAAAAAATAAAAAGAATTTAGCAAAACCCACGTGTCTGGTTGCTTGACAGATGTCATCAGTGCAAGAGAACCCTCCAATTAATTTCCACTCCAATTATTATTAGAATGGGGGGGAGAGGGGGGCAACTTTAAGGTTCATTACCAAGTTGGCTAGATTTATTTCCTAAAACCAAGGAGCTGCTTGGGGATTGTAAGTGTGGAAGCCCAGGCTCTACGTGGGACAGAGTGGGCAGGGAAAGCACCCTTTGGTGCAGGTGTGGGCAGCAGCCATGGCGACCTTGTAGGTGGTGGGCAGCCAGCACCCAGCTGGCCGGGAGGCTGGGACAGACCTGGTCTCCGTAGGGTGGAGTCTGTGCCGCCAGCTTCAGCCTCTGCAGGTGGGAACATGCCTGGCTGGAGAGGCATGGCGCCCTGGACATAGGGGTTTCAGGACAGAAAGATGCCTCTGCACTTGGCTGTGACTAGAGGCTCAGCCTCTTCCTAGCCCTTCTCTAAAGAGAATTGGGGTCTCAGCTGTGAGCCCTGGCTTTGCTCCCCCTATGGTTTGCTAAAGAGCTGGCTATGCTTTGCCCTTCACTCCAGACCCTGTGACAGGGGTTCCCTGGAGGGCCCTCCAAGCTCCGTTGGACATCTGGAAGGGCCCCCCCCCTGTGGCACTTAGACTTGTGGACCTGGAACCTGGGGGTCCGGGAGCTGGACTGGAGCTGCTGATTTTTTTTGAGAAGCTTCATTGAAGTCCTCGTGGACTTTTCAGGGCAGAAACCTCCTCCTGAGGCCTCTGCTTGGGGGTGCGAGGGAGGGTGTTCTCTTTAACAGCTTTCAGAGCATGAGTGTTTTATAGGATCCGAGTTGGCGCTGCAAGAACACACATAGCCAAGGGAACTTTTTCTTAATGTATTAATAAAGCCAGGTCTTTTAAAATAATACCTCTTTGCTTCTCCCCTCACCTTCTCCCCCAGCCCCAAACAGCCATGGATGAGGCCAAAGCTATGCGTTGAGAAGTCAGTGGCAAAGTTTGCTCTCAGTTTGCTGTCTAGAACTCTCCAGGTGGCTCCAGTCCACCTAAAGTTTTAATGTTCCGGGTGTGGTGCAGCCTGGCACCACTTTCTATGAAGAAGCCCCTGCAGGTCTGCCCGGGGATGGGCCTGAGCCCTAGGACAGCTAGACTGATGAGGTGTGTGGGTGTGGAAAGCCCCCCTGGGGCCACTGGGTCCCTCCTGCCTTCCTGCAGGTCCCACCCAGGTCTGGGCCTCATCCTTTGCACCACACCCAGGGACAATGTTTTGGGGGCCTAGGCTGAATCCTTTGCAGGCTGGGCACCCAAGGCAGGAGGGGTGTGGGAAGAACTCATATTCAACTGCAGACCACCTCCCAGGAAGTCTCACCAGGCCTTCCTGGGGGCAATGCTGGGGGTGGGGGAGGGGAGCTGAGTTGCCTCCAAACTCTCACCCATCTTCCCTGCCTTTCTTGAAATGAGATGTAAATATATTCATTACAGTGTGATCCCTCTGATGAAAACAGATAAACATTTTCCTAGGTCAGAAACATATTTTTCAATTAATTTCAATATGGAGGTACAAGGCACCCAGTGTGGGACTGGTCCGGGAAACCAAGGCCCCGGTGTAGGAAGCACTTGTTCCAGGGGTCCGGGGGAGACAGTACTAACTTGGCTCTTGCTGGACAGGGCCAGGGACATTGCCTACAGCCGACAGGATCCCAGTGACCTTTCTAAATAAGGCTGGGTCTAAACTGGGTGGGGGCGGGTGGGCAGAGGACTAACACAGCATAGGAAGGAGAGCTGGCCTTCCCGGGGAAGGAAGACTCCCTCACAGGCTTGGTCTAGGAATCTGGAGGCTCGGCGCAAAGTAGAAGAGATGCTCTCTGCTCGGTTCTCAGGCAGCCCCACCTGGGGGGCTGCAGGTAGGGGGTTTCCATCTGCCCTCTCCTGGGTGGCTGCGGTGGTCCCCGCCTGCATTAGACATACGGAGACAGTCATCTTAAGAGGTCTCTGTATCTCAACCAGAAACATGGAGCCTCCTGGGGACTCCGAGGCCCTGTGGGCGCCCCCCCACCCCACCCCCGCAGAGCCGGACAGGGGCCGCGCTGTCCGCCCGTCGAGGCTTCCGTCTCTCAGGGCGCGAGCAGTCCAGCCGCAGGAATCTGCTCGCACTAAGGGAAGGTTTAGGAACTGAGACGGAGACACCAGTTGAGGCTTCCGACGATCAGGAAGCCTTGTCTCTGCTCCCAGCCATCTAAACGCTCCTTGGCCCAGCTGACCCGTGGCCGGTGCGGGGCGGGGGTTTCGGGGAGTTGTTAGGGGATGCGGGGTCGGGGGGAGGTAAGGGCCGGTCGCCCCAAGGAGAAGCAGCCCAGGAAAGTCCGGGGTGGCCGAGCTCTAGATCCTGGACGTCCTCAGACCCTGGGAGCCAGGGGGCAGAAGGCCGCCTGGACCGGGGGCGTCTCTGCCTTGGGTGGTCGCCTGGAGGCCCCTGAGCAGCGAGCCGCGTTGGAGCAAAAGGCTCCAGGAGGAGCCCTGGGCCCCGGGCGTGAGGCCCGCGGGCAGGTGTAGGTCAGACCGGCCGCTGGGGGTGCGCGGAGAGCGGAGCTGGTGTCACTGGGGGGTGGGGAAGTGTAGAACCAACAGCCCCCCACCCCGCCCACCCAGGGCCAGAGGAAAGCCATCTTAACAGGTGGAGAGCGGCCCACACAAGGTAACTTCCTTCTGGAAATTACCTGTGACATCTAAAAGCCAAGCGTTCCCTTTTCTAACCCAAACACTTGCTGGGTGATTGAGAATCTGAGGGGCCTTTGAAGTCGGTTTAAACTACTTTAGCCACCCAGCTTTGCTGAAAACATCAAAAAAAGACTGTCTTGGGGCTGGCTCTCCTCCAGGAATCTCTAGGGACCCGGGGCTGCTGCCCTCAGCCGCCGTGGAAGGACAAGGACCGGCCTAAGGGAGTTAAAATCTGACCTTTGCCCCGACACGCACAACTCAACCTGCGACCAGGCCTGGCCGAAAGCCCTCGGGTGGGGGATGGGCCCACACCGCCCCCCCCCCCGACCACCTAGGGCTTCTGGAACTCTGCCCCTGGGGGGGGAGGCGTTCAGGCTCACGGGTCTCTGGCGGCTGCAAAGGGGGTCGGTCCGCTCCGGGAAGCCCCGCGGGCCAACTCTGCTCCAGGAGCGCCGAGGATCTGCAGTACCCCAGCACCCAAGGCTACCTGAGCTAGTCTGCTTGAGACAGGCAAAAGTTGATTTTTATTTATTTATTTTTTGAATCCTCCTTCTCCACCTCCGCTGGTAGGCAGTCCTTCTATCTCTTACAGCGGCAGCATCACCTCGTAAGCTTCTCGATGTCTCAGAACACATCACCTGAACGTCTCCGCAGTGGGAAACCACGAAGGAGCGCTGGGGAGGGGATTGCGGGGAAACCCAAGTGGGGAACTAATAAAACTCTTGTTAGAGGGCCTGCTCGGATCCGTGGCGTCACTGGGCCTTTTGCTCGGAAAGCCAAAGAGTTGTATTCCTAAATGAGTTAAAGACCCATTTACTTCTGTCGTGTTCTATTCATCAAGCCCCAAGTTGAGAGTTCCTAACATGAAACTATTTGTTTGCTTACACAACCAGCTGGGCGCAATTTCACGTCTGAGATATCTATCTGAAAGCGCCCCTCATTTATTATCTCTCCTTGTCAGCGAATCCATTTTCCAGCTCCCCCTCCCCCCTTTGGATTATTTATTTATTTAGGGGGTGGTGGGGGGGGACTCCTCTGCCTGGGAGGACCTGGGTCTGGAAGGCTCCCAGGGGAGTGGCCGCTCCTACCCGGTGTCTGCGTGGACCAGGGTCGCGGAAGGCGCGTTCGCCGCCACCGCTGACCCCAGCGGCCGGCGGGTGGGCCCGCCTGGAGACGACAGAACTGCCTTTCTGCCTGGATGTCCTCCCCGCTAGCTCGTCCCAGAGTCAGCCACAACCACCTGTGCGAGGCAGGGGTGGGCGGAGGCCGGCCCGGGGAGTTCACCAGCCTCTCTTCCGGAGTGGGGGACCCGAGATAGGAGATACGACCCGGATTTGAGAGATGCTTTACTCAAAGCCTCACCTAGTCCCGTGGGGCCAATTTCTTCTCCGGGGGCCCCGGAGCGCGGAGTGAGTAACCAAGATGTAAATAGTTGTGTGATGGGCTGGGGGAGGAGGTGCGGGGAGGGGTGGGGTTGGGGGGGGGGGACGCAGCGCATTTATTGTGTGTGCTGAGGGAAGAGGGCTGCACGTGGTTTCAATTTTGAAGCACAAAGAAATAACAGGCAATGCAGAAAATAGGTTTATGAATGTAATTGAGAGGAAAGAAAACAATTAACACGGTGCAAGGTTGCACACTCGGTTGGCCACACCTCACCTTCTCCTTTACCCCAATTTTGAGCAATCCGGGATCATGGGAATAGAGTGGATCCAGGCAGTTGGAGCCAGCTGACAAGGCAACCCCTGAAGGAGATCACAGTGATGGGTGGATAATGTGTCTATCCATCTCCTAGTCGGCTGAGGCCTCCTCCAACCCAGCTGAGAGAAAGAGATCAAATCCCCAAGCCCAAGGTATAAAAGAGCCCCAGTAGTGAAGGTGGAAAGGAGAAAGGGGTGTCTGTAACCGAGAGGAGGGAGGAAGAGAGAGAGATAGCCAGGGATTTCTTTAAGACAGACCAGGCTGGTCTCCGCAAGCTATCCTATTGTGTTGATTTAGGAAGACATTTGCTGTATATAACGTTTAACGCTGATAATATCATTGCACAGCCAGATAAATAAAGCGTTGGCCCAACAGTGGGGTCAGCGATCGATCTCTAGGCTCAGAGGAAAAAGGAGAGAGACAGGGTCGTGCACGAGCCTCTGTGTGCTTGTCAGTCGGCATGCATGAGCCTGAGTGTGTGTGAGCGTGAGGGTGTGCGAGAGAGAACCGAGTCTTCAGCTGGCCAAGAGGCTCATTAGCATTCCTAACCCATGGACCTGCGCTGACAACTAACAGAGATATCCCGCTCACCACCAGGCCTCCTCTCCTTTTGTCTTCAGATCTGAAGGAGAAAAAGATTTCTCCGTGGAAGCTGGAGCCTGAACTTACATTTGATTGTTGGAGATTCTGGGTATTAAAATAAAAGAAAAGAAAAGATCCTAGGATCTCGCCTGATCTTTTACTCTGCTTTTAGAAACTTTCATCCCCAAGAAGGAAACTTTTTTGCTGTAATAGGCTTGTTGAAACTCCAAGATTAAATGAGACAGAAAATCCTCTGAAAAATATTTTGCCTTTTCTCCTTGTTGACACACAGAGAGGTGGATGTTTATATGTTTGGCTCACAGACACATGTAAAGCTGGTACTTGTAGTTAAAAGATTTCTAGACTATAGCAACCAGGGGTTGTTTGAGTTTTTGTTTCTCTTCTTTCTTCAGCTTGCTTTTTTTTTGTTGTTGTTGTTGTTGTTATGATGAAATTCATTTTATTTTCTATAATAAATACCCTGCTTATTACTTTATTGCTCTTCGTTGTTGAAATGAACTTCTTTCAAGATTAAATAAGATCTAGTTTTTGTACTATCAGAAATAAGCAATTTTAGAGGTCTCTGCTATTTTAAGAAACATTTAAAAATAATATTCATTCAAGCAATTTTAATCACCTTACACCTATTTGGGAGAAAAGTGTGTTTTCACCATATTTCACAGGGATAAATATGTATCCACTTTGCTTTCCTAGATCCTCTGCCTTGAACCACCATCAAAGGAGGCAGATAGTGTACAAATTATCCCATGTTGACAGATGTTTGTCACTTAGTAACTTCTTTCCAAGTTTTTTTCCCCTCCCCTAAGCCTTCTTTCCCGCATGCTTTGTTGTTTTAAAATATGCATGTCTCTCACTGGAATGCCAGTCACGAGTGCAAACTTTGTGTCCAACCTCCCACATGAAATGATCCTTTTAGAGGGAACTCGATATGTCTCAATCTGCACTTCACTCAAAGCCTCTGAGTACTGGCCACTCACTCACTGGTCCTGGCTCCAAAGTAACTCAGCAGAAACGAGTTTCCTACTAAAAAATCCCCTCGAATGTCTCCCAGGGAAGAAATATAGCTCCTATAATTAAAGGAGGCAACGGCCAGAGGGGGAATGCAGCCGGCAGCCAAAAAAAAAAAGTAAGAGTTTTATTTATTTGCTGATTGAACTTGTATTGTCAGGAGCAGCAGGTTTATCCACACTGAAACTCCTGGAGGTGTGTGCGCAAGAGGGAGAGGTGGAGAGGAAGGGGAAGGGAGAGATGACATAGAGTTGGGAGAACGGAGTGAAGAGGACAGCTGAGGGAAAGGAAAAAACGATCTGTGGGACAATGTAGGGAAATTTCTTTGCACAGGCTTTGAGTAAAAACTTGTAGTGAAAAATATTGGGAGGGGGGGCCCAGAGGAGATTAAGGGGTAATTATGGCAAATTCTTGAAAGCAGGGTATCATCAGGAGAAGGGGGACTCTCACTGCTTTCCCTAGAAAAGTAATGTGACAGCAGGAAAATTATTAGCTGTGCTGTGTGTGGCGGTTTCGGTATGTGGGGGGTGGAATTATGAAGAGAGGAACCAGAGAGGAGGGAAGAAGTTCCAGGACTCCAAACAGAGGTGTCAGGGAACCAGAAGCCCTCCACACTCCTGGGCAAAAGTTTGCCTAGAAGGTGTGGATGTGAAAGCTAGTCTAGAAGACATCATCTTTGCATCTTCTTTTTTAATTGGTTTCATCAATTGGCGCTCATTCTGGCCTCAGACCCGCTTCCAGGATGGTTCAGCCCCTGAGATGAAGAACACCTCCCAATCTCTTGGACCACCCCCCACAAGCTCCAAATCAGAAGGAGTACTCAGCCTGAGCAGCTCATTTCTATTAAAAAGGCAAAACTTGAGCACTGATGAAAAACAGATGATTTTTTTTTTCCTCCCTCTCTCTCTGAAACAGTTACTCTCTTCTACTGATGTGAAGTGACGTCAGCAAGGCCTGTCCTATCCCCTTGGAGAGAAGGGAGTGAGGAGGAGGGGATGGAAGGAGGGAGCTGGGAGAAAGAGCTAAAGAAAAAGAGAAAAAGCAAACCGGAGGAAGAGAGGACCGCATGGGAATGAGTCTTCTACACTCGGGGGGCCCCAGTTCCACCAACAGTGGGCAAAACAATGCTTGCGAAGCCGGGGGTTGGTAGAGCACCTTTCTCTCCTCTACCGCGATCTACATATTCTAACATATGGAAAGCTTACAGGCCCTGTGCACTTATAGAAGCCGATAATGCATTAGCTCTCAGCAATATTTACAGCACCACTTTTAATACACACCAGATGGTTCGCGACTGTGCCGCCCCAGCCAGCTCACTCCTCGATTTTACTCGGCGGCACTTTGTTGCAATTACGCTCCATGCTGAGACCAATTTTATTGGTGACCTATTTTTCATATTTTGTAGCATTTTATGTTAAAAAAAAACACACCTCCTCTCTGGCCTTTTTGTAAAGGGCAGCGCGCAGGAAGGGAGAGCTTAGGAGGACGGCGGGACTGTCTAGGTGGATATTAATATTTATCATGATGTTCCATACCTCGGGTTTAAGTGAGTCAACCGGATAGACATAAGTACTCCGGTCATTATGTTTGTTCACTCACCCCCCTGTTTGTCAGACCCCCACGGACTGTCTACACGGCGCGCTTGCCTCCGAGTCAATACATCCGACCATAAATATTGTATTCCATTAATTATCACGCCACTGGCTGATCCCGGGCGCCGGCGTCCTCGAGCGACGCAGGGCAAATGAGGACGCTTCCTGAGCAGATTTCTAGGCTGGGAACCCGCGGAAATTGCCGCAGAGCCTGGGAATTCCTAGAGCCCGAGCGCCCGGCTCGACTCGGGCTGGGCCCAGACCGGCTGCCTAGGGAGGGAGGCGGCTGCGGAGGCCCGACGCCGCCAGGAGCGCTCGGTACCTGTTATCTTGCCACGCAGAAGGCCACAGGGAGAATCCCATTTGGCACACCGGGAAAGGCTTTCAACTTTATCTCCTGTCATGTAAATATCCCCGAGTGCCCGACTGTGGACTTTGTTTTGCCCCGAACAATATAAATATCCTATTTGCTACCACGCAGGTGTGCGCTTCCTAGTCGAACTCTCTCTCTCTCTTTTTTTTCTCCCTCGTTTATAGTAACTCTATATACCCACCCCATCCCCTGTTTTAAAGAAGAAGAAAAAAAAATCACAGATGTTTACTTTATGGATATAACCTATACCATGGTTAGGCTGAGAATAATATGCCTCAACTCACAGTCATTTAGCAAATAATAGAGGCGTTCTGGATGCTTTCCAACGTTACACATGTACTTGGTCATAAAATGATACGTGAAAAAATTAACATCTGCTTTCCTAAAATAAAGTGTGCCAAGTAGCTTTTTATGAATGCGTTCCTCATTTTAAAAAGAAATATGGAGAGATAAACTGGCACCCAGATGTATAGCATATTTATAATGGTTTTCGGATTTAAAGGTAGTGTATTCATTGCACAAGGCATTTTAAAACTGATGGTTTAAAAAGCTACTTAACCCCAGACATTTCGCATCCTGAAGAGTCTTTCACATTTTATCATTTAAAGAGGAATTTGTCATTGTGTATCAAGGCAGAACTACGGCAAGTCCGGGCACTGCAGCCTGAACTCAACAGAAATTCCAACTCGCCTTTTATTTACCTAATTTCTCAGCAAGGTTCCCAGGCCCTTAAGAAGGCAGAGCTGGAAAGTTTAGTTGGGCTCTTTTTTGTTGTTGTTTAATTCCACTATTAGGAAATGAGGCCTACCTTTGAATTATTTCATTAGGGTTTGGCCTTTTGGGGGAAGGGGTGGGAACCATAATCATTAGTGGCTTTTTATTATTTCTACAATAAATGGCTAGATTCTTTGTTGAATAAGCTGCTTGAATGTTTTGCAGATGTTCCACTTAGACCAAATCTGACCCCCTATTTCCTCCCAAATAAGTCGCTTAAACTCTCCCACTGCTCGGGAGCATACTCCCCCATCCTGGCAACTTTATAAGTGTGGGGCATATTCTTATGAAATTTCCACCTAACTGCACACACACATACATTTACACACACACGCACTCCCACCCACTGAGCCTCTGAGCGTGGCAGAGGGTAAGAGAAGATAAAAAAGAGAGAGAGAGAAACTGGTGGGGCGGAATGGGGTGGAGGAGGGAAGTCAGTACAGTGGTTACACCCTGTGCAGAGCGCGCCCGCCCTGGGCCCCTCACCCCTTCTTTGTGCCTCGGGTTTGAAACATGGGGGGTGGCCCCGGTCCGCGGGCCCCAAAGTGCCAGGAATCTTGATCTGCCCGGCGCCTGGGGCGTCGGCCTGGGGCCGGCCCCGCGGTCACCCTCCGCCACCCCACCCCGAGCATCCTTCCCGTGGCGGCCGCGCGTGGGTACCCGGGCCGAACAAAGGGCTCCGTGGGGCGCGGGGCGCGGGCGCCTGAGCGGCCGGAGCGCCGCGGGGAGGGCCGGCTTGCCCGGGGTGCCCAGGGGCTTCGGGACGTGCAAGGCGCGCCGGGCCGCGCTCCGCGGGCTGAGAAGTACTTGTCTGGCTCCGCGTTGGAGAAGCCGCACCTCTCATCTCTCCAGCTCTTACTTGAAAAAGCACTTGGAAGAAACTCGTGTGTGTGTGTGTGCGTGCGTGTGTGTGTGTGCGCGTGTGCGCGCGCGGGGAGGGCCGCAGGGTGGGCCGGGGCCAGGCGGCGAGGCTGAGGGGGGCCGGCTGGGTGGGTGGATGGGGAGGAGGTTTGGAGGCACAGCTCCTTTCTGAGTGACAGGACTCCTTTTCAAAGAGCTGAACGGCCAGGGGGGTTGGGGAGAAGCTCCTAAAATGAAGGGGAGAATTTTCAAGGTTTCTAAGAGTTCCTTCCCACCCCTTCCCTCTCCTTAAAGACAGAGATCTCTTTTTCCTTGTCTTTCCCTTTTCTTTCTTTTTAAGGTGGGAAGTGCGCGTGACAGCGTGTCTCACTGTGTTTCAGGAGGAGAAACAAAAAGATCCATTAGCTTAAAAAAAATCTTCTGGGGTTTGTAAAAAATTCTTGAAACATTTTAACATGTTCTTGTGGATTCACTGACCAAAGTGGAATGGTCAAGCTCTCAGACTAAGGTCTTCAAAGATGTGAGGGTAAGAAAGTTTCCCCTCATCCCAATAACAAAACCCATCACGAGTTTACTTCTTCCTAGAAAAGAGTGTCCTTATTAGAACACTTCGAAGGTGTTGGATGCCTCTGCGAAATCAGGCTGGAAAAGTAAAGCTCATCATCACACACGCGCCAAGTTTTGCAGCCTGTCTGGATTTCCAACTTTTATTATGTCCATTCTCAACCTCAGCTTTTTTTTTTTTTAAAGTGTTGTTGAAGGACCATGCCTTAGAGAGGAGAAAAACCTTCTTTAAAAAAAAAAAAAAAGATTTAAACCCACAGTTCCAGTTGTTTGTTGTTGTTATCATGATTATGATGGTTATTATGTCATCCCTCCTTTTTGCACTTGATCTGATGAGAGAACTTTTTTAAAGAGTGTGAAATGAAGGACACAAAGACAGTATATCAATGAAAAGAAGAAAGTGGCCCTTTTAATGAGAACTAAAGAAAACCCAAATGTAGATGAAGTGTACCGTAAAAGCTGCTTCAAAGTCCATCTTAATTCCCTTGGGCTCAGCCATCACAAACATGTGATAATTGGGAGTTCTGCAGGGAGGTAAGGGGCTGTGGGGTGGGGAGCCTACACACCACATTCCCTGCCCTCGAATTCCAAATATGTTTTAACCAAGAACTTGGAGACCTCATAGAACACAGATTTGGCTACTCAACTTTCAAATGCTATGTGCCCATTAGAATAATTTATTTTTTTTCTTTTTGAGTGACTGGGCTAACAGAGGGAGCTTCATCCTTCACCCCACTTCATCCCCTAGCAGGTCAGAATATGCTGGGCCATATTCTAGGTTTTGACTATTATTTTGTGATCAACTCTGTTTAATTTTCTATTTATTTTCGGATCTCGGCCTTTCTGGATCACAGAAGTCCCCACAAACAACCCAGCAATAAATCTGAACAAAAATAAGACAGATTTCCTCATCGATGTGTAATAAAGTTAAAGGACATTGTTTTGCCAGACAAGCGCTAAGTAGAAAATAAATCTCAGGGTCTGGGGAAACAAAACGGAGTGCTGCTGGCATGTGTGTAAATTTACTTTTAAAAGCAATAAATCAATGTTAAATTAAACAGCTGGGTACCCTGTCTAGGCGAAGCTTCCGTGTTTAAGAAGACCTTGATGGGAGAAATGTGCTATTTAACTAGACACCAGTAACAAAAATAAAGTTTAATTTTTATTGTGATCTGAGGCAAGACTGGCCTGGGAACTTCTCTGAACTTCAGAGAGGAAAAGGGGAAGAGGAGGCAGTGTGAATTGTACCTACAATTTCCATCTTCAGATCTTTACATGTGTTTTGAGGCATAAGAAGACAAGGAGGTTTCATAGAAACGTTTTAGATGCTTTGTAAATTGTCGCTTAAGCTCCTTACTGGCTTAGGTTTGTTAAGTGGGTTATGATTTTAGGGGATTTTTTTTCCTGTAAATACTATAACCTGTGGAGATGTTTTAATGAACATTTTGAGTATATTCTTATCTAGCAGTTCCTTGATTCTCAATGTGGTGGTTTTGCACAGTAAATAGATTAGCAGAAAATAGAGAATTGCTATTTCATATCTACTATGCCATGCCTTTTTTCACAGAGACGCAAACCTGAGATTGGGGTAGCATTTAAAACTCATTTGGAATATTTTAATATTCATTTCCTAAGGTTTTTGTTTGGTTGGTTGGTTAGGGTTTTTTTTTTTTTTTTTTACAAAACACTTCACTGGGAAAATTTGTATGTGTAGGGTGGGGGCAGGGGACAGAACAATAGAAAACCCAAGCTCTGCCTTCTGTATTCTCTGAATCAATGAGTTATTATAAAGACAATATTCAGTAGCAGGAAATTAGGAGTAGTTTAAGGCTAACGTGTTTGTACATGGATTTCCCCCACCACCAATCTGTAAATGAAATTCCGGAAAGAACCAACAGAAGTACTTTAGAAAGCAGACATGAGATGAACCCCTTAGTCTTCTGAATTCAGACCGACTTAGTTTAAAGGAAAAATATGGCATTTTTGCCTATCCAGAAACCGGCGATTGTTTCTTGATTTCCTTCACATCACAAATCTCAGAAGCTGTGTTTTGTTAGCTCAGTTCCACAGAATATTCATATAATTAGGTAACATCATTCAAACCCTTAAAGATGGGGAAAGTGCTGTTTTCCCCCCTCAAGCTACAAACTAACAGGGCTATTTGGCAGCTTGCTGGCCACCTTTGGACTTTGCTTCAGCCAAAGGAGATATCAAAGACCTGGTTGCCTGGAGAAGAATAAAGTTATATTATTTATATTTTGAAGGCAGCATCCAGTTTCCATGACCAGCCGTGCCTTGTTAAGGAAATCTGTGTCTCATGCCACTCAGAGATGGCTCGAATCGCCTGTCAGGAGACGTCTAGGCAGACTTGTAAACTCAGAATGACTTCTCAAATCCTGCTAGGATTTCCCAGCGATGTGCTTTCCTCTGCGCTGAAGCCCTGAGAGTCATGTCAGCCCAAGGTGAGCCTTTCAGGCACTGATCTTTGTCCCCATCCGGAGAGGAAGGTGCAGAATTAGCTAGCCGCGGCGCTGGTTTTAGAGGTGGGATGGTGGAAACGGCAAGGCCTCTTGTTCTAATTAAAGACAATAAGCAACCCTGTGAGGAGCTGTCCTTTAGCCTTAGCTTGAGGCAGAAAGGGTCTGTCTCACCTCAGTAGTTAAGTCTGTGTGAGTTGGCTGGTGGGGCGAAGAGCAGAAACCCCGCGAGTAGCGCTGGGTTCAGGTGAGACAGGGCCAGTGGTTAAGTCGCAGCGAGTGCCTCTCAAGCCCCCCTTTACCTCCCAATTCCCTAGCTGCTCTGTGCTCTGTGCTTGACTTTGATTCTAACTTTGCTTGCTAGATGGCGCTCGGTGTCTCAGGACTTTGCATTTCAGAATTAAAGCAGCTTTTTAGCACCGTTGTTCTCAACTAGTTGTGGGCATTTGATTAGCACAGTGCTGGTAATGCTCTAACTGCCCTTGTTTCTGTCAGCCTTGTTCACTTTTTGATTAAGGTAGCGCCCAGATGGGAGCTGCCCACCTTCATCTGTATAATAATAAAATTTAGTGCAACTCTGCACCTGAATTTAGGGCACATTTATGGCTCAATTACCAGTTCTGATGCATTTCAAAAAGCACTTGGGTAACTTTTCCTCCAGTAATCTGATTGAGGTTTTCAGGAAGAAGATAAATCAGCAGGTCCAGAGAGTTAGTTACAGCCTTTGAGGTTTACCACCAAGAGTTAACCTCCCGCTCCCACCACTAATACCTATTTCCATTTCAAGATGAGTCAAGCTAGTCTTAGGAAACTTACTGCTTTGATTTATTGTTATGGTATACCATGCATTGATTTTAAAGTATCATCATTTGCTTAAAGACCAAATACTAAATTTCAGGTCCATAAAGAAATGTGTTTCAATATTAGTAATAAAAGCCACCATAAAGCTTGTGAAGGGTGATTTGTGGATTCTAAATGTATATTTATTTTAATCACGAGGTGATTCTTCTCAGATATTCAAAACACTTAAAAAAAAAAAACCCTTTGTGTGGAAGCACAAAGAGATGGAATACCAACAGTTCTGTTTCTGACGGAAAAAAAATTAAGATGAGCCCAAAGGACCTGATACTGTTTTGTCGAATGAAGATGTCACTTTCACAGCACCCACTGTTCTCAAACCGTTGTGTGTCCCTCAAAGAAAAGGTTGCAGGTGAGGAAGGCAAATGGAGGGGGGGGACCCTCCATGTAGGTATTTTACAAACATTTTGACAAAAGAGAATGTAACTGGTTACTTGTCTTTTGGATTCAGAGAACTAATTTGTATAGAAATGTCCCCTCTTCAGGAAAATCGGTAACTCTCAGAGCTGGGTGGTTTGGAAACCTTTTGTCAAACCATGGTTGCTTTGGTGGAGAACCCGGCAAATCCTCTCTCTAGGTGTTAGGCTGAAACTAGCAGGCGCTGAAAACCTAAAGCGGAAAATTTACAACATGATCAGCCCCAACCACAAACCAAAAAACTTGCTACTGGTGCAAACATACGTTCCAGATTAAGTTAGGCAAATGGCTCTCGTTTTCTCAGGGTTGAAAGTTGATCAGGAAAATTCAAAATTGAGTAAACTGTGCTTCCAGTGGATTACCGGATCCTCTAATGCTTATAAATCCCTCCCAACCACTTACTCAAGAGCTAATATATTTTATTACCTTCTTGAGAGCTTAGTTTACAATCTCTGGCAAATTTAATCCAATCAGGTTTTACTTTCCAGGAACACATATAGTTTTAAAAGTTGGGTAAGTTGAAAAACTAGGTGTATTCTCTTCTCTAATGTTAAACTGCTAGATAGCTAATGTGTAACTCAGTTGCTTTAATGCCTTTTCTATTTCTTCACATACACACTAACTTTAAAAAGCAGAAATTAAACTGTTGGATTTATTTGAAACTTTCTTTAAAGTTTAATTCATCAGAGGTGCAGGTGATTTTTTTTCACAGCATGAGACAAAATAAGAGTGTTACCTACACCTTTAATTATGTCAGGAAAGACTGAAATCATGCCTTTTTTTTTTTAATGGGTTAAGTGTATTTTGCAACCTTCCTGTGGTCATACAACTATCTCCCAGCTCAGTCATTTGATGACCAGCCTAGCTATTAAGATGCCAGGTAAGCTAGTTTAGAATTACCTCTGGATTCTCCAAGATGGCTAGCTCCCTAGGCAAGTTGCAGAAGACACACCTTGGGTCCCTTCTTATCTTGGGATAGGAAGTCACTCCCTATTACCTACCTGAATTTGAATGATCATCCTGCAGATTTTAACCAATATTGTCATGTTGAAGTTTGGTAGTTATTGTTTACATGGCTCTCCTCCCCAGGGGGTCTTGGAAAGTGTTTAAGAGATTACTGATTTCCAAGAAATCAAACAAAGAAATCTGTTCTTTTATAACTGGTGAAACACACACTTTCCTTTAACTAAATAGTGTATATTTGACGTTGACAAATGCGCAAGAGACAGGAAACTTATTTTAAATGACTTTGAAGGAGAACAAATAAATAGGACAGAAGCAATCCTCTAGAAGAGTGGGATTGGAATTAAAGAAAAAGTTTGGAATGAGGTAGAAGGGGGTGGCCATCTATGCTGTAAAATGGTTTAAAGTTTCATCGAACACATACAGGTGGTGAGCAAACATCACTGGAGAGCCTCCTTTCAGGGGGTCCTAATCATTATCATTCAGTGTCTTGATTGTGATTTGTCTCCTTAAAAGGAGGTTTCTTGTACTTCTTTTCACCACGTTTTTCTCTGGCAAAGGTGGTCCTGAAATATCCACCCAGGTCTGGGAGTTTCTGATTTACTTAGACTAACCCAGAAAAGTCATTCTGAAACTGTGTCAAGAATACACTTTTTTTTTAAAGTAAGAAATTCCTGATTAATAAATTAGGAATCTTAGCCACTCTGTCCCCAGGTCATAAGGAAAAATCTCCAGTCAAGGAAAGAAGTTCCCAAAAACCCAGACTGAGGGAACAAATTGTAGGCACCCAGGAGTTCAGTAACTGCTCTGTACTTCCCCCAAATCTCCACAAGTCCCCCGAACCAACAGAGGAAAGCCCCATGTCCTCCACACCTGATTCTCTTTCTTGTTACCGAACCTCGGTATGTAAGAATGAATTTACCCAAGGATGGAAGCTCAATTCAGAGAATAAGCTCTGGGAAAACATACCAACCAAAGACATTCAAACATTATCATGATATTTCAGTTGTAGTTTCACCACGGGGAGGTGGATCCTGGTCACGAATATTCGAATCTCTGAGTCACGATTATTCAACAGGTCCCCTTTGCTATCCTGCACACTTCAGCTGCCACGCTGCCTTTGCCTGTTTTCACAGGGTCATGCCGCTAGTGTAAAACAGCTCCCAGCGTGGCTGAGTTTCTCTTGCAGCACGGACTTGTCTTAGAGTTTGGACAAAATGACTCTTGAGACCACAAAATTGACTAAACTATGAGAAAAAAAAATATCTTTGGGGATAACTCAGCAGTGACTTTGCACACCAAAAAGGGGGCAAACATTTTGTGCAAGCAGCGCTGTGTGAGAAAACAGACTAAACTGTTAACCTATGAAATATTTAATATTTGTATGTCAAGAGAGAGAACAATATAGTTTTGAAGCTGATTTACCACTAAACTGAGAAATTCACAGAAAATTTTCACTGTAATACTGTGGCAAATAGAGGATTATTTTATCCTGAAACGTATTGTAATTCACGTTACTATACAAAGGCAGTTTTGTAATCAGTTTATCGAGGCTATTTTAGAGGAAAGAAACCCCCTACCGTAAGATACCGAAATCTTTCCCCTTTTCATTTTCCTGGCCCATTCTGATCAAGTTTGGATCAAGCTGATTTGAAATGATTTTTGTACAATCGATATTTTAATAGAAATTTGGTTTTGGCTGTCTTGCCTACTCAGAATGGAATACTTTTGTCCTCAAAGTCGATTCAAGAGAGTAGATGATTAGAACAGGGTTCAGGAGGCAGGGAAGAGATTTCACTCAAAGTCCAAAAAGTGAGGCAAGTTTCAGTAAAGGAAGGTGCAGTTGGAAATCTTTAAAAACTAGTCTTGAACGTGCTGACTTATATGTTGCTAGGGAGATGACGCAATGAAAAGACATCAGCGGAAAGTGATCTTTATTGTACTTTGCTTAACCCTACGGTAAAACGGAGATCCAAACAGGGAGACCTGGGGAAATTTGTATCTTGGAGTTGAGGTCTGGAAGTAGGAAAAGAGGTCGTGGTGGGTACTGAGCCAGGCGCGGCCCCTCTTTAGTGCTGTCAGATAAGTTTCTGGCAAGCTCTTTAGCACGCCGCGGACCGGGCGCCCGCTGCAGAGCCACCTGCTACCGGGCGGTAATGAACCAGCACCTGGGCGCACCCCGGGGAGACGGCTCTAGCCCTGGACAGAGCCGTGCGACCGAGGGCCCAGTGGGTCTGGACGTACAGCTCTCGGACCACAGGTCTCTCGTGGCTGAGATCACCAGCCCAGGGAGGATGAAGCTCATAGTACAGAGCTCTTAAAACGGTGAGCCGGTACAGCTCTGGCCAGCTTAGAGGTGGTGGTGAAAAGTTGGTCAAAGTTGCGGCTAAGATTTCTACCACAAGCGACTGAGAGTGGCGCTGCTTTCATGATACAGTCGATGCAAATTCGGGGAGCAGGCAAATGGTGTGTCAACTCTGGGGCACTCTAGCTAACACCGGGCACGGAGCAAGCAAGCCTTTCCACACACGAACTGTAGACTTTTAAAACCCATTGTCGCTTTGGGCTCAGATCGTAAGATTTTGAGCCAGTTTCCTACGGTGAGGGGGTGGTCGGAGAGAGGAATCAGGCGAGGGCTGTAACTTCGGGGTTCTGGCGGAGGGGAGCGGGAAGGGGGCGCGCTGGGTGCTGTCCATGGTGCTGGGAAGAACGCGGCTTCATTTCGCTTCTTTTTGCGGCACCCAAACCGAGCTCAGGTGTGGGGAAAAAAAAAAAGAGAGACGGAGAAACCGAAAACTTCAGCGGTTGAGATTTTTTTTTTCTTCCCATGAATGTGGAAAATACGCATAATGATGTATAACTTAAACAGCTCTCTACGAGAGTTCTACCCTATTTCTCTGTCTGCACAGCTGAGTCAGCAGCGGTAACTGGTCATTACAAGACGGTTTCCTCCTTAAAGTGTTCCAATTTTTCAAAGTAATGTAATTATCAATTACTGACATACAAAGTAAAGAGGAAGGAGGAAAGAAGAAAGGGTGGTTTGAGACTTTAAACATATCCAAAGGCACTTGGCTATTTTCAGGTTTGATACCATGTATTAATACAACAGCATGACTTAGCCCATTAGATAATATGAGCTTACTGAGAAATTATTTTTAAAAATATCATATATTTAAATAATTCTCTAAGCTTCATGCTAGCCAAATACTGCAGTTATGTTTTTTGTTAGCAAGAATAAAAGAAGTGGTTTATGTATTGTTGTGGGTGTGTGTGTGAATCTGAAATGGCTGATTTCACTTTAAGCTTCAAAATGGTATTATAATAACTGCATTCTCTTAAAACAAATTAGATTTCTTAAAAGACAGGTGTCCAGAAAGAAAGCAATATACAAATAGAAAGTATTTCAAAATTAGAATAAAGAACTAAATAGAAACATTGCTTATCTAGGAAGCAAAGCACACTTCAAGAAAGAGAGAAAAAAACATATATAGGTTTTACATATGTGTAAAATACATGTTTTTTACAAAAAGTTTGTGTGTGTAATGTGTGTGTGTGAAACTATGTGATGAAATTTCAGGTAGAATATTAACTATGTTTGGTCAAACCAGAAATGTGAAAAACATGGCTAATTGTGTTAACATGAAAAATGTTAGCCTTAGCAACTTGAATCCATGTGACAATGAAGAAGGGACAAGAATTCAAACAGCTGACACAATGATCAGCAGCAACTGACAGCATCTCATTTGATATTTGATATCAAGCACAAGATCAATATTTGTGAGATCAATGCAATTTTAATGGTTTTCTTTTGAAACTGTATGAAAGCCAAATTGTGACACTCTGTGCTAGGGTTATTTTTAGAGATGGCTATTCCAGGGGATGATATTAAGTAATTTACTGAGGCAAAGCAAAAAAAAAAACAAAAAAAACAAGCAAAAGCAATTCCCCCCCCCCCCCCCGCTCCGGCCCCAAAATCTCCAAACCAAAACCACCACAACAAACCATCAATATTTCTTCAGTTGATAAATCCTGATTATCAGTACCCAGAGAAGGTAGGCACATTTATTGGAAAAAAGCCATGTAATTATAGTTAAAACAAAGAAGAAAACAACCCTTTGGGAAACTCTTTGGAGGTACATGAAGATGAACTGAATCAGAGGTACCTTTTTCAGGCACAATGGGATTAGGTAGTACTTGAGCAAAAAGAAATGAAAATGATAAAAAGAGAAAGCTAGCCCTTTCGGCTATAGGGGCAATTGCTCCATGTGTGGAATTCTGTGTGAAGTAACAGATTTTTCTGTGTCCTAGGCAGAAGAGAAAACTGAGACCCCTATCTGAAACTCATCGTAAGGTCCCACAAAGGTCACATGGAGGGAAAAAAAGTAATTAAGTATACATATTGTCTATTATTTTCCTTATGTTTATACATTAAAAATAAAATGCAAATTGATCTCAGAGGCACGTAGGTCCCCAACCTATAAATCTTTAAATGGTAATTGAGAAGGGTTCTACTCTCTATTTTTCAGTCTTTACTGCTTAGTCAGACAGCAATGTTAACTCATTTGCTTACCAGCTCATTCTGACAAAAAAAGCTAAACTTTGTTTTTACAGATTCAGTTTTGAGGAATTTTCACGCAGAGGAATCTAAGACAAACAGCAGTTTCTGGGGAGGTAGATGAAGGGTGGTGCAGAGAGAGTATTTTGGAAAGGCAGTAACAAGGTGAGATGTGGTGTGCTCCTGATAAGCAGATGTTTTAAGCTTTTGCACTAAAAAAGAAGAGTTTTCCACTTGTAATTCAACTTTAATTAAGAACTTAGGAGAGACTGGTTTCTTTTTTGCTTGAATAATGGGACACTTTGGGAAATTTTAGATGCCTGACCTAAAGACTTCTCCTCCCTTTCCAAGACAGAGAATAAAATACTTCAAAACCATGCAATTCTTAGAATTTTTAGGTCAATGTTTCTCTTTTGCTAATGTTTTTCTTGATGAAAGTAAATTACATGATAAAGAAATTGTTAATTTATTATTACTAACAGGTCACTTTAAAAAAAGGCATTGTATTATATGCTTTTAAGTGAAATACAGACCTAGTCCTTTTGCAATAGAATTAAATCATACACCTAGTATACTCCTTAAAAGCCTAGGTAAAAGCATATTTTCCAGGATTTTGAATAACTCCATAACAAACAGTCACTCTCTGCATGTGTCTCTGTATTGTATTTTATTTCAAGTCTGGCTGATTGCCTATAAACTAAAGACACCAATGGTTTATATCAACTCTTCTTTAATGAAATAAAGCCAACCTTAAACACTTACACACAATTTACAGATGCAAATGAACTTGAGGTATTAAAAAATGTTTATTACAATGTCTTGCAGAATTTCAACATGAAAAATTTATTTAAGAGAAAGTAAATTTACAAACAATCCTCGTGACCAACATATATGGAATACCTACTAGGTTACTTGCACTGAAGAGACATACACATACTGTATATGTTGTCTGTCCTGGTGGAATGGTCACATATACCCCATGGATGGATATGTACATGTATGTGTGTACACATACACACAGACATATATGCATATATACATATTTTTCTGTTAGGTCTTAAAAAGACCCTGAGTATTTCAAAAAAGGAAATGAACTTTCTGTTCAATTGCAGTTAATTTGGACTTCAATTTGGCTCATCATAATTTGACCAATAATTTTTACCTGATAGCATGAAGGGCAATACTTAGAATTTAAAAGTTTAGTGTTCCAAAAATGCTGCTCTTCTTAAGCCACTTTGAAGTAATGCTAGTCAGTTTAAGATCCAGATCTACATGTTAATCTCTAGTTTTGCCTTCAAACAGAATTCAGTTACAAAGAACTTGGAAAGATTTTGAATCTATTCAGGAGGGGAAAACTCTTTAATTTTCTGAGGAGTAAAAACTCCCCAAGAAACTTCATATAGCTTCTTAGATTTTGCTTAGCATACGTGATAAAACATTGATTGTTGCAGTTTGGTGACCCATGAAATTTGGGGGTTAGTTTTCTCTTCAGACCAGAGCATATAATTATGCAAATAAAGAGCTGTCACTGATCTAGTGAAATACTCACAAACACATGCACTCTGAAATTGGACAGAAAAGTGAAAATGGTTGGTGATGTGATGGTGCCATGGTTTGTTTTCCTGCCAAGTTTCTATCCAAGTTCATTATTCAAATTGTAAACTTTAAAAAGAGACATATCATTCGTGGGGGTGTTGGTTGTCTTTTCATTTCAGATTCTTTGTATTGGTACTGCAGGCTGGCTACAAAGTACAGTTCAACATTATTTTACCTATGATAGTCTCCCATATTGCCCGATGCATTAGCCAAGGAAGAAAAAGTGGAATGATCTGGAAAGAAAAATGCAGGGCCTCTCTAGATTTCTCTCTAGAAACATGTTTCATGTCTGTTTCAAATAGAACTCAACAGTACAAAGAATATAGTGAAAGGTTTTTTTTTTTTTTTAAACAAATCTCAAGGCAAAGGACTGGGAAAAGTTGCCTGGAAGGCCTCATGGATTAAGTCAAATTTCCATTTTCAAGCTTTTTTCCATTCAAAGGGAAAAGGCTGGTCACTGCATGATATCCACTTAATGGTCAAACTTTCAGGACGATTTTCTCCTATCTAGCAATTAAAGCCCACTACATAATATTTGGTGACTTTAACCTTTAAGGTACATTTATAATTACCACTCCTCTAAAACCTTTGTGCTAAGAATTAACAAGAGTTCTTGAATGTAACCATGCTCTTTGGCATCAAGGTCTCCCAATTCCAGAGTTGCCATTGCGCAGGCTGTTGCATAATTTCAGATGTCACAGAGAGCTCCACTGATGAAATCTGAGAAGGCTCATGTCAGACCACTGACTGCTAAAGACATCACTACATGAAAGATCAGTGGTGTGAAACTTTAAAAACATCGATCCAAATGAATCAATTAAATCAACATTCATCCCTCCTAAGTGTGAGGTTTAAAACTATCATTGTTGCCTTTTTTTTTTAACCCTACATAGATTTTGAGATAAACGCTGGAATGCTTTGATGGTTACTTCTATTCTCGAATCTCTGTTAATCGACTTTGTGCTATTTTCCTCTTTTCAACATCTTCCACTTGGTGTACATTCTTTACTTTTAGTACAGTGCATGACAGTTGCAGTGCTCTAAATCTAAAACCGCCTAACAAAGCTGACGCTTTAGGTAGGGCAGCTTTAAGCTCTGTGAAGTGTTGATTAAAAACCCTTTCCCAGACTCAAACTGATCTTTTTGGAGATTAATAGAATATTAGATAAAAGGAAGACGAACAATTCAAGAGACTCCCACTCAGTCACACTATACAAGGAAGGAAGGAAGGAAAGTATTCAATTTTTGAAAGGGGGTACCTCCTGGAGTCTTTTATTTTATATTATTATACCTCCTAATAAGTAATCATGAAATAACCACCACTATTATCCTTTTTTGCCACCCATATTTCAAAAATGAGACTATCTTACATTTATTTAAAGACTTTTAATTTTTTCTCTATAGAGGCATAGGCAAAGTTTTTGAGAAAATTTTAGACTTTCTGTAATAGTAATCTTTCTGAAATGAACTAAGATTACAGACACCAAAAGGAACCTGTCAGTTTACAGTTACAATCTATGATTTGAAGGGGAGACACACGTGTCTGGATTGGAACCCCACCCCCCCACCCAGGTAATCCAGAGAAAAATGAAACATTCTAATTTATTAGCACTGATAATACAGGAAACATTATTTTGTTATCCACACTCCCTCAAAGGAGTTACAGGTTTTAAAGAAGGAAAAGCTGTGAAATACATGTAAACAAGATATTTTTAGACTAGAGGTAATACATCCAGGATCTATATAGGGATTTGGGAGCAATTTAATCTCAGCAGACTCCTTCTGGAAAACATTTGTTTACCATATATAGTAAAGTATATTTTATAAAATGATAGTTTAACAACAGGTTCTAATTTCCTTGTAGCTAAGGAGATATTTCAGGTCTTAAAAACATTAGCTTTGTGAAAGTTCCAACCTAAAGAGTGACTCAACTGAAGTTAGGATATTACTTTACAGCAATAATAGTAATAATAAGCAGCTATAAGGTTTAAAATATTGATAAATGCTGTCCCATCATTCTTTTTAAATTTCTGCTTTTATTGACCTCTATGTGTGACAAAATGAACTTCTGAACAAGAATAACACATCACTGAATATTGGGAAAATTGTTTTTTATTTTAAAATAGTAAACAGAAATATATCATATATAGGAAACTCCTGTGCTTTAGTTTTCTTTTGGTATAAACAATAATGTAATCCAAGTTGAAGCACAAGGTAGAAACTTGAGAAAAGAATAATTATTACAAGTACATCTCCTCCTTCCCCATTCAAATATCCATGAATACCTTTAATGGCTATATGGTTCTGTACCTTTAGAAAGCTCCAAAGCCAGGATCTGGCTTTTAAGTTTTAACAGGACTATTCTGAACCTTAGATTTATCAGCAACTCCTTGCTTCCCATTACACTTCCTCTAATAACTCACTATACAATTAAAAAAAGAAAGATAAAAGCCCACTTCCAAACTTTAAACCTCTACTCTGCTGAAAACTTGTCTAAAGAAATCAGAATGGGAGATCAGAGCAGAAACTTTGTTAACCCTTATCTCGTTCAAGCAGGCGGGCTACTACCAACTAACTGTTGTTATTCTGGGAAAATTGAGGTGAATATAATAGTATTATATTCATACTAAGAAACCTATAATCAACAGGTTATAAAAAAATCCACATTACAAGGAATCTTACCAATAATCAGCTGGAGGTCTAGGGTGGGTTGCTTCGCTCTCTCCCGGTGGCAACAGCTTAGATCCACAAGTAGAAACTGTATTTACACAACTTAAGTTTGCAAATAGCTCTCTATAGATAGTTAAATAAGGCCTAACAACACAGTAGTTTCAAAGGCAATTTAAACAGTGATTTACTCCAGTTTTTAAAGAGAGAGGTGAGAAAACTGAAGAGAAGGAATAGGAGTGATTTGGTTTATAACCGGAGCGTATTTGCTCTAATTCAGTTGGAGAAGCTTCACAAACTGACTACTGTACAAGTGCTGATTAAAAAAAACAAACAATAAAATTAGTTCCCTGTGAACATTTTCAGATACTGAAAACACCACACAATTTGTAACACTCTGAAAAATACATACAGTCCATATCAATTCTCAAAGCCTGTCTGTGGAAGGTACCATTAATTAACACAGTTCACCATTACTTCCAAAACAGAAAAAGATTGCAGACCAACATGCTTGACATTGTTGGAGTTATACATCTCAAGGACTTGGATAAAATGATGTTTTGAGTTTTCCACCTATGTTGTTTCTGCTAAAATAACATCAAAAGATATTCATATAAGACTACTGAAGAAAGATCACCTTAACTTAGCATCATTACAATTATGAGAACTAATTAAAGCACTTGTGTACCAAACACAGATACTATCAGTTTTAAAACTTGCTGAAATCGATTCATAATATAAAAACAATGAGGTTTGGTTTTTTTTTTTAAAGTTATTCTTCTGAGGAGTCAGACAGTCCTAAGTCATTTTGGGTACATTTTATCATGTCCTCAAATAAGGCAGGCATATTGTTGCATATCTTTAAAAAAGGATGGAAAAATATTAAATTCAGATCCTCACTTATTCGAAACAGAATCTTCTCTAGGTAATTAAATTCTACAAGCAATTAAAAATTGATAATGTTAAGATTTAACATGTGAATTTAAAAGTCAGCAAAATCTTAACTTTTTTTTTTTTTTACCTTATACTTCACAGTGTTGTTGGCCAGATCTTAGCTGGACTAAAAAACTTAACTGTTGAAACTGTAGGGCAAAACGTTACAGAGGAGGACTACTACGAATTATACCATTAGGTTGGGAGGAGAAAAGTCTTTCATACTGTTGGAGCAGAAAACTAAAAAGAATCATCTTAGCTCCACTAAGTCTTTCAGAAGGAAAAGGTTCAAGAGCACACAAGTTCATTTTCCTGATGAGGATAAAAAATTATCTCCCTAAAAAGGCCTAACAACCCCCCACCCCCAAAGCTCAGAACATAATCCAGTTAGGATTAACAACAACAAACTTCCTCTACATTAAGATTTAAACAAGACTTAACTATGCTATGTAAATTACAATGCTACCCAATACACAGTGTATTTTAGAAAGTAAATTCTAATGATGAAGTTGGAAATTGCACTGAAAATGAAACCTTTCACCCATATACTTAAACGATTTGCTCATCGTCACGCACTGGTTTAAACACTCTCTTCTGCAATCAGAGACCTGTGTAAAGTCTCATATTCAACTGGCAAGGATTTTCCGCCATAACGTGGATTCGGTACTTTATCCTTTTGTTTTTTAGGGTGTGTGTGTGTGCACTTCTGGTCTCAAAAATAGGATTGTTAGGGAGCGCACAAGTTGCCCTCCCCAAACTACACAGTACATCACCGCATGCATGTTCTGAATTTGAACTTGGCTTTGGGGGGTTTGAGTTTGGTTTTGGATAGGGAACTGTATAACTTCTTTAAAAAACAAACAACAAAAAAAAGACTTAAGAAGTCCTTAGGGAAAATCCTATTGAAAATGGGAGTTTTTAAGTCTAGAATAAAAAGTTTGCTTGGGTTCGGAGAGAGAAAAATGGACACGATTCTGGGTAAAGTATATGTGTGGCGGAGGTGGGGGGCGGGGGCCGCGGGAGCGGCGCGGAGAAGGCGGGCGGTAGGACCGCGCGGACGCCGCTCGTCCCTCAGCGCCAGCGCCGGCTCCTTCTGGACCGTCTGGGGCGCGCGGGCCGCGCCGGGCAGGGCGCCGTCAGCCTCGGTCGGCGCGGAGCCGCGGGCTCGGCCCGCAGGAAGCGCCGGCGCGACCGGTGCACCCGGATTGCTTTGACAGTTGCACTCATCTAGAAATAATGCCGAACGCCGTTTAGCTGTGTCTCTATATATATATATCACGGCCCTGTGGCCCGAGGGGGAAAACAATCTAATGAGGGGCTGGGAGTCGGCTCGCCGGGCCCGGCGGGGGGTGTGTGTTGGTCTGTGTGTGGAGGGGTGAGGCGGGGGACGCCGGCTCCGGGGGCGCTTCCTCGCCCCCCCGCCCCCCTCCGCGTCCTCGCTCTCGCTCTCCTCTTACAGCTCTTCGTGCTTTATTCGGTGCGAGCGCCGCGTCAGAGCCGGCTTGGGGGAGCTGCTCTTGGCCTCGGAGGCTTCGGTGAAGAATTTGAAAATAGACGGGAAGCTCTTCCAGGAAGTGAGCTCGTGGCGGTCGGTGCCTGAAAAAACGCAGACAGGGGAAGGGGTAGGGGGGTTACGCGGTGGCCTCGCGCGCCGCCGGCGCGGGAGGAGGGGCGGGGGGACACGGGGCCGCCGATCGTCGGTCCCGGAGGCCGCGGCCTCCCCGGCACCGCGCCCCCGCCGCCCCTCCGCGGCCTGCGACCCCCTGGGGCCGACCCCTGGGGACCACCCCTGTACCTGAGGGCTCACGTGGCACCCCCCCGCCCCGGGGGGAGGCTCGCAGGCCGACTCCGCGGCTCCCGGGCCCGCGACCCCGGGACTCCGCCGTCGCGGGCCGGAGGCCCCCCAGCACGTCCACCTCCCCCACCCTGATGCGCGGCCGCGGCCCGTTAGTCTCCCAGCGGTCGCCCGAGGCGCGGCCTCAGCCCCCTGCGGGCCAATCGAGGCGCGGGGCGGGGAAGGGCCACTCCCTCTCCCGCCGGGGAAAACCACCCACCGCCCCCAGGCTCGGCGCGCGCGGGGATTGGTCTCCCCGGCGCGGCTCGGCGTCCCGGCCGCTGCCTCACCCACCGCGGAGCACTCACGGTTCTTTGCTTCCCGAGAGAAGGAAACACGTCCGAGTTTAGTGTCCCAGCAGTTTACGTTTTTTTTTTTTTTTTTTTTAACAGATCTTAGGGGACAGTTTTACAGAAGCTAAACAAAACCCTCCAGTGTTTCAAGGCAGTCACTGGTAAAACGGCCTCTAGGCCCCCCTATGTTGTCAGGAGGAATGCAACTCACCAAATGAAGGTTAAGTGGTCTAGTTTATGGAGCTCTTTTATTTTACTACAGCTTCTTTTCTGTGGGCTTCAGTTTCATGCTAATGTAATTTTTTTTTTTTAAATAAAATCTTCAGTTTGAGACAGACCAAAAAAATAAAAAAAATAACACTGATGTAGACAGAAGAAGAGACGAGGCCGTTAACCTGTTTTTGACTCCTTGGGATAGCTCACATCATTTTACTAATAGCTTTATAAACGGAACACTTTTTAAATTAAAAAAAATAATGACAGCAACAAAGACTGTCCCCCTAGAAATAATGAGTGAATAGTTTTGAAACGGTTGAAATATCTTCCTAGATCACTCAATTATGCAGAGGGACACTGCCTGGAAGTCTCTGGATTCGGGGCCCTCTGTCTGATACTTTAACATTGTTAATGATAATTCTTTAGTCTGTAATAGTAGGTCATTGCTATGGTTACTCTACAATGGTGCAACACTTTGCTTTCCCCTTCAGCTATTCGCTGAGTCCTGGTAACCACATTTGTTGCCTAGCAACAGTTTTGTGACAGTATCACAATCTGGGAGTTACAACAATAAGGATGCTATGGCTGCCTCGACCAGAGAGCAGGAAGCTATATTCTGTGCCTGTGACTTAGCTGTGGGAGCTAGCCTTACTCGAGAGTCCTTCTTTTAATAGGTGTCCTCAGAAGGATGCTCTCTACCCTCCTGTCCGCTACAGATTGGCCTAATGAACCTGCATTTGGAACTAAGATCTAGTACTGAAGTCATATCCTTGAGAAATATCCCCCAACACTGCTGGGTTCAGATTGAAAAATGAGGTCATCTTTCCATTTGCTTACTCATTTTGGGCAAAATTCAATGTTAGTCAGGGGGAGAAAGAAGATGAGTGTAGGTTTATCCTGGCAAATCCTAAAGTGCCTGACTGGATTTTGATGTCTTAGTAGAATTCTTGGGGAAAAAATTATATATATGCGTGCCTGCATCAATAAGTGTGTAAAATTTCAAGTTCTTTAGAATATATTTAACTTCCCAATATTTATTGTCAGTATATAACTTTCACTGATTTATTCGGCTAACAGTCTGAACGACTTCCTTTGAATTTGGAGTCATCTATATTCTCCAAATACAAAAGAAGTTTGTGAGCAGTTCTAGATAAGCTCAGACATACCTACTTTAAATAATATTTCATGGGTATGTTTAGAAGGGGGCCCAGTTTATGGACCGGTTTATGAAACGACCAACCCTGTTTGTAGAGTCTTGTAAGTCCAGTTTCATTTCAATAATAATTATTAGTAGCAATTATAATGAAAAAACATTTTTAAGTCAATTGTATTGACTATTCTCCGATGCATACTACATGGAAACACCCATCCCCAAACACAATAGGGAAAAAAAAGGTGTTAATTGTCTCTTTTCCTTTTCATTTCCCTTGCTTCCAGGCTCATTTGGCATTTCCTCCATAGTGATCACACTTAGACTTACTAATGTTATCAAGGCTATGATGAATTTGTAAGCTTTCTTAGGGAACTCCTCTCATAATTCCTCCCACCTCTTGAAAACCAATTCAATGTATGAATCTAGAGGGACCTAAAGAGTCAATGGTCTGAAGCAATTTTAACTCCTTTATTTTTTTTTCTTTCCTGGTGACAGTCTTTCTGAAGGATGAACAAATTTCCCTGGTGATAAAGTCACTACAAAGGCTTTTTAGTTTTAGCTTATGATGACTCTCTGCTTGATTAGTCTTGGGCTGAAAAGACCAAAGTCCCTGAGATAACTGAAGACCTGCACTAGCTCTCAATATTTACCCTTGCAATTTAAGAGAATAAATAATGAGAATGTGTGCTCTGTCAGAGGAAGGGAAATTGCTAGGAGTAAAGTAATAAGCAAGGTGGGTTAGAAACTGAATTATGGAGAATGAAGTGGGGGAGGGAGAATTCTCCCTGAACTAAGGAGTGGTAACATAAATATCTTATATAAAAATGGCTTTCTTTTCTAAATTACTGAAAGTAGATTTTTAATCATTTAAAAATAGCATTTGGAAGTTAGCATGTCCATCTGGGGCTGTGTATACACATTTCAAAAACATGTTTGGAGACCATTTTTGAAAATTCAAGGCCAAAGGTCAATCAAAATATTCACAAATTAGTATGAATATCCACCCATAGCAATACTAACAGAATGGAAACATCGGACAGCAGTTTTCTAGTAATTAAAAAACACACCACTTTAGGGGAACTTCTGTCAGGATGGGAACACAAGGCCATTATATCATCTGTTCATAAGAGCAAATAAAGGGGGAAAGTTTATGCTAACTAAAAAAGCAGCCATTTATTAATAAACTGCAGTGATGTGTAAGTAACATGGAAACTAGTCCAGTCAGCACTAACGTATGTTACTTGAAGGAGATAAACATGGTTTTAGAGTCAGGCCTGGTCTTTGCTTTACCACAACTTTACCCTTAGCAAAAACTCCTCTTTTTAGGGGCTGTGAACATCTTTTTCCTTTTCAAACTCCCCATTTTCCTAAGTTGTTCCCACAATGAGGAGATAAAGGGTTTTCCCAGGTTGATTTTGGTATCCTTTTAGACTGGCAGGCTTTCTCTTACCTTTGGGGCAAATTCAATTTCCTAGTCCATAAAATCAATTCAGTACCAAAATAAACGTGCAGGATCTCAGTTCTTTATTACAAAAAAGTGCCCTTGCTCAGTCATAATCAGTGGTTCTTAATGGACATGGTAGTGGCCTCTGGGGCATTTTGGAAATCTGTAGGAAAATTTTTTGGAGGTCAAGACAATTGGGAGCAGCTTTTGGCATTTATTGGGAGAAGGCCAGGGAGATGGACATCCTTCAGTTAGCAGGGCATTACAGCAAGAAGAATTGTTCTGCACTGTACATGGTTTTCAAATGTTACACCAGCTATTCATGTAGTTGAAAAACTTGTTTATGATTATGGGCTTAGAATTTAGATTTGTTTAACAAAGTATTCTGGCATGATTTTTTAATATAACAGAATTTTCCAGGAATCAGATACCATGTAAAGTGAAGGAATTTTGTGCTTTGTGTTGTTCAGAATATTACCAAGAATGGATTACTATATGAGAAATATCTCATCACTGGCCTCACTGCTCACAGTTCTTGCAACTGGCCTGTATTTGTAGATGTAGAATTCCTGGTGATCCGATGCACAGGACCCATGCAGGCTTTCTTGAGCACTTTAAATAGTGATATGCATATTATTATGGGTTATTTTTCATTTCCTTCATATGTTAACTAGGGAAATATAATAATTTAGCAATCTTGTAAGTAGGTGAATTATGTTATCTCTATAATTTATTTAAGGATAGTTAAAAGCACGATGAAATATTTGTTAAAATAGTGTGTTTTTAGATGATCAAGGGTCAGCTTAAATAAAAATGAAGTTAATTCTTTTTCATTACACTAGAGATTAATTTTACTATAACCTGAACCCTGCCTACAGCTAGCTCTTTTATCCTTACACAGGGTAGAAAGTGCCTTTTACTTCTCTTAATGTTTCTTCCACAAATACTGTTTGTCAATGACATTATTCATTGTGAAATAACCAAAAGGTAGTAGACAGGGGATCTTCCAATTAAAACACTACACTGAATATTCTTTATCTCTCAATTGTTTAAAAAATGAACTATAGCAAATTTCAAGGAGGTAGAGATAGCACAAATGGTCAAAAAGGTTAGAAACTTTAAGTATAAAGGATGAGACTATAAGTCATATGAGGAAGATCAAATTGCTAACATGTGTCACCTCTTCCCAAAAGACTACATGTGTCTTTTTATGCATACAAATACATTACACATACACCACACATTACAGTGTCTTGTAATGGAACTGAGAAAGAAGGCTATGTATCAGCATTTAGAAATTAAACAAGAGACAGTTGGAAATAGCACTGTCAGTGGAATGCCCAAAGAATAGCATGAGAGAAGAAAACATTGCTGTCTTTTGCCTTGTCTAATGCCCCTTACTTCTTCCTATGATGACTTTAATTTAAGTGTTTCTTGCAAATCTGCCTTGTCCAGACTCCTCTTCACTTGATGTTAGTGCTTAGAGTTGTTTTTTTTTTTTTTTTGGCAAAAACTACACCAAAATATGCTACTGAGTTAGCCGCCAAAATCCTGATGTTTACTTTGGTAGATGTAGACTACTCTGAAGCTGTACCTCATTTTATGCAGTAGATGTCTTAAAAAGTTATATGTAAATATAATTTCTGTAAATAGAATATTTTTAAAGGAAGAAACAGGTTATCTACTTCTTCAGTGAATCTTTTAATAAAGTGAAGAATTCTCTGCGAAAGCAAATAGTGTCTTCAACTGACATCACACATGCGCGCGCACGCGCACACATACACACACACACACACACACACACACACACAGATTTTCCAGAGGCGAGGTTTACTACTATAATATGATGGACAGTATCAGTAAGGTCTCACTGAAAAGATAATTTAGAAGAATTTCTTGGGCAGCCATTCACTATTCTAGTTATTGTTAGTCACCTTATTTTACATGGTCTGAAACCAAAAGGTCATGGAATAATTTCAACAATTTATGCATAATTTACATTTTAGGGTCTGGTTTAGAATAGGGAATATCACTGTTCGCAAAGTCACCTCTGAATATGAAATATCCTTTTTAATATCTTTATTTCAGGAGGAAAAACAACTATGTTTCCCTACCCTCTCCCTGACATCCCCCTCCCCTGCAAAATAATTTGTTTTTAAAGAAAATGATAATGAATAAATTTTATATGCTTCTTACAATAAAGGGGGAAAGGAAAAAAACCAGAAAGGTATGAAACACATTAACAGGATAACATATCTATGATACTTTCAAACTGACAAGGCTTGATTTTTAAAATTGATCTTTAACAAGAAAAAGAAATATGAGCAATTAGGAAGTAATGAAGACCCTGTCAATATAGCTATGTTGATAATAACAGGTAAGGGAATTCTTGAGAAAATCTAATATATAAAAATCAGGAGGTCTGTAATATGCATTATTGAGTCCCAGTGGGATTAACTAATGAATTTATGAGCTCACCAGTGGTTATTTTTAGAAAGCTATAAAGAATTAGAGAAATACTAGAGCATGGAAAAATAATGTGCCTTCTAAAAAGAAAGAAAACCTATTACTACTAAAATTCATTGCAAAATGAATTCTAGAGCTTCCAAGGAGAACATCATTTAAAAGAATAAATCTACCAATATTTGAACACAGAAGGGCTCCTGATAGTGACTCTCCAAGTTAGAAGGCACAAGTGTGAGACTCAGTCATGTGGGAGTGGGGGCGGGGACAAACAAAGTGGGGTGATCACTGAGACTGCGTGAGGAAAATGCCAAGCGCAGTGCACTGAATGTGTCACATGGCCTGCTTAAATTACTGGTGGAAGAAGAGACAGGCAAGTCTTCGATTGCTAACAATGCTGCAAACCCATGAAGGCTGAGATTGTGTTGAGACCCTAAAGGCAAGTCTTCAAGCTTGACTAGGGATAACAGGCTGAAACAAAGGCAAAAAAATCAGTGGTAGAAACTTCTGGGTCATTTGCAGCTTCTGGGAAAGCCTGTCCTTTCCTCCGGCATCTTTTCTCTCTCTCTCATCTATGGAAGGGGAGTGGGTGGTGGTTTGGGCACTGGGCAGCTTAAGATTCAAGGAGACAACTTTGGGAAGCAAACTTCTCAGGCAGAGTAGAGAGCCTGCAGTAGCCATGGGTCTCCAACACTAAACCTGGCAGAACTCTCTAGTACCACTCTCCTAACCAATAGAAAGTGGACACATTTTAGTTGCTTTAATTGCTCATCAAACCCAGATAGGTGGTGTGGAAATCCGTTCTTTGGTTTTCATTCTTGTCTCATGTACTACTCTTGGTGCTGGCACAAGGCCTGGCCTCCAGGAATACTGTTTCCCTGTTAAATCTGAGCCCAGGTATGGGCAAAAGTTCTCTTTTTCTAGGTTCCCCTTGTCATTTTCAAAAGTAATTTTACCAGCTTTGTGATCTACTGTGTAGATCACAACAAACTGTGGAAAATTCTGATAGAGATGGGAATACCAGACCACCTGACCTGCTTCCTGAGAAATCTGTATGTAGGTCAAGAAGCAACAGTTAGAACCCGACAAGGAACAACAGACTGGTTCCAAATCAGGAAAGGAGTATGTCAAGGCTGTATATTGTTACCCTGTTTATTTAATGTATATGCAGAATACATTATGCGAAATGCCAGGCTGGATGAAGCACAAGCTAGAATCAAGATTGCTGGGAGAAATATCAATAATCTCAAATATGCATATGACACCACCCTTATGGCAGAAAGTGACAAGGAACTGAAGAGCCTCTTGATGAAAGTGAAAGAGGAGAGTGAAAAAGCTGCCTTAAAACTCAACATTCAGAAAACGAAGATCATGGCATCTGGTCCCATCACTTCATGGCAAATAGATGGGGAAACAATAGAAACTGTGAGAGACTTTATTTTCTTGGACTCCAAAATGACTGCAGATGGTGATTGCAGCCATGAAATTAAAAGACACTTGTTTCTTGGAAGAAAAGCTATGACCAACCTAGACAGCATATTAAAAAGCAGAGACATTACTCTGCTGACAAAGGCCCATCCAGTCAAAGCTATGGTTTTTCCAATAGTCACATATGGATGTGAGAGTTGGACCATAAAGAAAGTTGGGTGCTGAAGAATTGATGCTTTTAAACTGTGGTGTTGAAGACTCTTGAGAGTCCCTTGGACTGCAAGTAGATCCAACCAGTCCATCCTAAAGGAAATCAGTCCTGAATATTCACTGGAAGGACTGATGCTGAAGCTGAAACTCCAATACTTTGGCTACCTGATGCGAAGAACTGACTCACTCGAAAAGACCCTGATACTGGGAAAGACTGAAGCCAGGAGAAGGGGACAATAGAGGGTGAGATGGTTGGATGGCATCACTGATTAAATGGACATGAGTTTGGGTAAACTCTGCGAGTTGGTGATAAACAGGGAGGCCTGGCATGCTGCCGTCCTTGGGGTCACAAAGAGTCGGACATGACTGAAATGAACTGAACTTACCAGAGGATCGTATGAGCGAGCACAGAGCTCTAAATAAGGAATGCAAAGAATCATGAAATAGCTGTTTCCATAGGTATTTGATCATATTATTTCCAACACAAGCAGCAAAGAGCTTTCTGGGCCTGCTTCTGATCACGAGGGCTAGTGCAGCTTTCTAGGTATCTTGTCAGGCTTCCCTTTTCTTCCAGCTTCTCTGTGGTCCTCGCTAGCTACCCACGGCTTATGGCTGCCAGTCTGACTTTGTGTGTGTGTGTCTATGTAAGTAAGAGAGAGGTAGGAAGAAAGGGAGAGAAAGAAAGAGAAGGGAAGTAAGGGGGAGGAAGGGAGAGAGAGAATGAGAAAGAGAGAAAGCAGGGAGAGATTGAATGGACTGCAAAATACTTTATTTCTATGCAAAAGAATATCATTTACTAGTTCAAACATCTGAGTCTTTTGTGGTCCTCTTCCCTCAACTGTGGATTCTATTCTAGAGGATATATTTTGTGGGAAGTTTTTTCCATGGGTCCTGTGAGTGATATACAAAGACTCTGCTCTTGGAGCATATGTGCTGGTGGGGATGACAAGTGATGACCAGGTATACCAATGAACCTGATAATTTCAGAGTCAGAAGCACTGTGGGGGAAACACACACACACACACACACACACACACACACAATGGTGGAGGTGAAGAGAACAAAGAGGAGGAGAGGTAGTCATCCATTTACACTTGATGGAAAAGACTGCTGACCCGAGACCAGAATGGAAAGAAGGAGCCAGATGCAGGTCTAGGGAGGATGCTGTAGGCAGGGTCCTGCGAGAACAAGGGCAGGGGGTGTTGGGAGGATGGGGGTACCGGCGGGGGGGTGGATCTGAGCAGGGGATGAGCAAGTCACATTCAAGGAACTGAAGAGTCCGTGCCTGCAGCATGGAGGGTGAGGGGAAAGTGGAAGACGATTCAGAGAGGTGGGCAGCCTCCAAGCCATGTGAAGCTTCGCAGGCCACAGTGCAAGGTTTTGATTTTATTTCAAGTACAATGGAATTAATTTAATTTTATTCCAAGTACAAGCCACAGAGATTCATCAAAGGAGAAATATAATTTGTACTTAAAAAGAGTACCTTTTTTTTTTTTTTGGTAAAGACTGAATGGATTATGGGGGAGCTGGAATGATGGATTTAACCCTCCCTGATTGTACTTATCAACTCCTCCCACATCTAGATCATTCTCCTCCCGCATACTTCAGAGTATAAAACACAACTACTGCTGGTTCCTGTAAAGTGAGTTACAGTAGTAGGCAACAGTCATATGCAGTTAAGAGTTGAAAGGCAGCCTAATAAAATATTTCAAAGCAGTAGCTGGATTAGAAACAGCAGTTTCCTAACAACTGTGCTCTTCTCTGTGCTGATGCGTCTGGGTTCTTGACCCTCCGGGCTGGTGTGTGTGGTGGGAAGGTACAAGGCTGGGAATGTGCTCTCACCGTGTTCCATTTCTGCAGGCCGCCCAGAGGTGACTGTGGACTTCCTCTCCAGGCAGGCTTTCCCACTTGCTTCGCTTCTATGAACAGACAAGCCTCTCAGTCGCCTTTGATTTTGTTTTTGCTTGTTCGCTGACTCCTGATTTAATCAGTTACCAAATCCTGACAGTTATACCTCACCAAAGTTTTTCCAATCTCTCTTTTTTTTCCCTTTCCATTCCCGTTACCAATCTGGATTTAATGACCTATTATTTAGCCTCCAGAAGCTTCCTCCTAACTTAAACTTCACTGCCTTCACCCTCTTCTATCTTGTACCCTGCTACCAGATGAAAAATTCTAAAGTATCCTTTGTGTCACAGACCTCTTTCTCTGCTCAAACATATCCAATTTTCTTCATAATCTTTCAAATTAAGTAGAAATTCTTCCATGTGGTTTAAAGCCCTCCATTCCCTGGATTGAGTCTTTTCAGGGTTCAATCCATCAACTGTTTTTCTATAAATATCCCCCATTCTCCCAGGCCCAGGTCAACTGACAATTTTTAAACCTTTTTAAAATCTCAGGGTCTGGGCATCTGTGATTCTGAAGTCCAGTCAGAGAAGAGATTGATTACCATGGTGAAGTTTTTGAAGGTAGTGCTCAAACTTTACTCATCTTCAACACAGATGGATCAATGTACCCTATACCGAAGTGTATACCAGCTTTTAGAGTCTAGAAATAAAATCCTCTAAAATTGGAATGTAATAGGGGTTGGATACTCTATAACCAAAACTGAAGGACTAGAGTGTTTTTCTTGCTTTCTTCAACAAACTGATGAGGTAGGTGCAGGTGATCCACAGCCCGTTAGTAACTAGCTGATAAGTATAGAGTATCTTGTAGTTCTCCTTAGCTAAAAGGCTGTCCTTCTCTAGTAAATACAATTTACTAGCGTCAAATGACGTTTAGGACATTTTCAGAACTGAGAACTTGCAAAGAGTCAAACTTTAACTGTTCAAGAGCTTGCATTCCCAAGATGTAGTGGGCTTGGTTCAAATTTAGATGCAGACAGAAACATAGCAAATATGAGATAGTAAAGATGTGGAAAGAACCCAAGATAAAATTTCATCTAACAGCTCCATTTCACAAGTGAGAAATCGAAAGTCCAGAGCAGCTGCGACAGGCCATAGCTATACCGACACTTTGCTTAAATATAGTTAATATTTATAAATTGACTATGCATTATAATAAAACATTTTCAGAAGATCTGTCTTATTACTTTCAGATTCAGTTCAATATTTACTTCCTCTAATAAGATTTCCTTGATTCCTTACCCCACACCAACCACTTCCTTTCTTCATGTTTCAGTATATATAGCATATACTATATTCTTATATACTTACTTTGCTTAACTAGTCATTTCATGTATGAAAATATCTTGTTTTATCTCCAAATCCTTTGAGGGTAATGCCTCAAAACTTTTTATTCCAGAAATCACAGCTGAGGCTTAATAGATATATGTTGTATTAAAAAAACTGTCTAGAACAGAATTCACCAGAAACCTGATGCTATTAAGATACAATAAAACATAAATTCATAGATGTTTTCTATGGTTTTTGCACTATTTTGATGATGGGTCTTATTTTGAAATAAAGGAAATGGAAGCATACGGAAGATCACAGCAATTAAAACTAGTGACTTTACAAAGCAAAGTGCTAGTGGTGTTCTGAATACATATGTGAATCAGACGAACCTTTGTATCTACAGCATCATTTTACATTGTTTTGTCAGACTCTCAAAAGCACAGACCTCTGCTGTGCAGCCAATAGGAAGAGGAAGTGAAGGAAAGATAAGGTGGTAAGATAGAGATTATAGATTGCCCCAGTCACTTAATGATTTGGAATTGTAGTAAGCCTATATACACTAATTTAGGGAGAACTGATATACCTACAATGTTGAATCCTGTAATCGGTGACTGTGATACATCTTGTGATTTATTTAGATCATCTTTAATGTCTCTTAATGAAAGTTTATCAGTTTCTCCACAGAGGATTTGCACCTCATTTTTTTGGATTCATTCATTTATAATTACACTTTTTATTTTTAGATAATTATAGATTCATATGCAGTTGTAAGAAATAACACAAATGTTTATGATTCCTGTTACAGGAACACCTTATAAAACCATAGTTTAATATGACAACTAGGATATTAACATGCTACAGTTAAGCTACAGAACTTTCCATCACCACAAAGATCACTCATGTTTCACTTTATAGCCACATCCACCTTCCTTCCAGCCAAAACTCTGGACACCATGGTTCAAGTGGGTTTCCCCAGTCTGCACTATTCTGTGTGTATTTTTACCTCTGGCAACTACTAATCTGTTCATTTCTAGAATTTGGTCATTTGAAGAATATTATATAATTAGAATCATGCAGTATATAATCTCATGGGACTGGCTTTTATCATTCAGCTTAATTCCCTGGAGATTTATCCAGGTTGTTATATGAATCAATAGTTTGTTCTTTTTTATTGCTGAGTAGTGTTCCATGATATGGATGTACCACAGTTTAACCATTCCCATCTCAAAGGATATCTGGGTTGTTTTCAGTTTTTTGGCTATTATAAATAAAGCTGCTCTAAATATTCATGTATGAGTTTTTCTGTGACATAATCTTCATTTCTCTGGGATAAATGCCCAAGAGTACAACTGCTGGGCTGTATATTATTTGCATGTTTTGTTTTGCAAGAAACTCCCTCGCTGTTTTCCATAGTCATCACACAATTTTACAGTCCTTTCAGCAATGTGTGAGTGATCTAGTTTTCTTTGTATCTTTGCCAGTGATGTATCAAAATCAGAGAGTCTGATTCTCCCCACTTTATTCTTCTTTTTCAAAGTTGTTAGGAGTATTCTAGTTCCTTTCCCCTTTTATGTAAATTTTAGAATAAAGTTATGTATGTCTACTGTACAGTAATGATTTATTTGACCTTGCCTCAAAAGGTTTCAGCTGGACCTCTGAAGTATCTGGAGATTAAAGTCAGCAATACAGGTGGTCAACCATGTCAATATGAGCTGAGTCCCAATAAAAACTCTGGACACCATGGTTCAAGTGAGTTTCCCCAGTCTGCACTATTCTATGTGTATTCTTATACACTGTTGTTGGGAAAAGATAGCCCTAGCCAAGACTCGACTGGAAGAGGACAAATGGAAATTCATCCTTGGAGCTTTCCTGGACTCTGCCCTATGTGCTTTTCCCTGGCTAATTTTAATCTACACCCCTCTGCTGTACTAGCTTTGTAACAGCCTGCAGTGAGCACTGTGCGTGCTCCGGCAAATGACGAGACCTGAGGATGGCTTAGTGACGCCTACTTGTGGTTGGTGTCAGAAGTGTGGGTCGTCTTGGAAACCTCAAAGGGTTGTATCTACAAAAAATCTTGCTGGGATTTTGATAAGAATTACCTTAAACTTCTGTTATCAATCTGGAGAAAAAAGACAAGTTTACTGTGTTGAGTGAATTTATGAACATGCTATGTCCCTTAACTTTGTTTTTCTTTCTTTTTTTAGTATGACATGTTTTTGATGCTACCATACACAGATCTTTAACTGCTTGTTGTTGGTATATAGAAATGCAATTGGTTTTTGTATAATTATTTTGTATCTAGCAAATTTCCTAAATTACCCTTGTCATCCTAAAAATTTATCTGTAGATTTTGAATTGTCTACATAAACAATCATATCTGAATAATTTCAGCTTTTTCTTTTGTAATTCTTAGAGCTTTCATTTCTTCTAGTCATAAACTTAAGGAAACTGTGAACTATAAGCAAAATAGCCTCCAAATGTACTCAGAACATTAACTAATAGAGAAAATGAAAACTCACATGAAACAAATTATTGTGAATAATATAAATCTGGCATAAAATTATTACATTGTCTATTCTGATTGATTTTGTGATGATGCACTTTAAAAGAAAGAAAAGGTTTTGTCAGGTAATGTCATCTAGTTGCTCACTACTGGTCATGAAAGTTCCCAGTCACCTTATGACATACAGCTTCTGGAGGATCACTTATGCTCCTAACACTGGGATGTTTTTTCAATTTAAGTCTAGAATTTGCCCTCACCTGTCTGATACTACTTTAATTTTATTCTCAGTTCTGTCCCCCAAGGCATTTCCTCTCGGAATGTCCTTTTCTTAAACAATAAAAATCACATAATCCAACTGCCTTCTACGTGAGAAGAATCCTTAAAGGATCCTGAACTTATTTACACAACACCATCAATACATATAGAATATTATCTCCCATTAAGATAAAAACGCATTGATTTTAAATGAAATATATATTCTCAAATATGTCATGTAAACACAGTAAATTCTATTATTCCTAGTTTAGAAAATGATGTGGGCATATATTAGATAGGACTGGTTACTTCAATGCCAGATAATGTTTTAGAGTATCAGTCCTTAAGTTCCACTAAGGACTGAGTTATGATTAAAAACTGAATAGAAATAGATACAGCTAAATAATTATTAGGAAGGGTTATGAAAATTATTTATAATTATAATCCTTACTGCATCTATACTAAACTTTATCCTAAAAAGACATTTCAAAATTCTAATTGGACTGTCCATATAGGCTTTTCTGCAACTGTCCAGAAGACGTACAGGGGGAAATCTTCCATTATTGCTCAAGAAATTAAATTTTCCTCTCTGGAATTAAATTTACTTTTGGGTTTGTAAACAGTTGCAGCCCTGGGGTATGAGATATTGCAATGGATGTAAAGTAGATTTTACATGTGTTACAAAATTTGACAAGTACATATTGTTCCTACCTCTTTGCTTTGTACCCTGTTTTTAAGCAACATTTTAAAGTTAATTATAGAGTCATAAAGGTCTCTTTTCCCCCCAAATATTTTAAAATCAGTTACAATTATTACTTGGATCTTGTTAAAGTGGCAATGGATGGGAATTACCACCCAAAGAATCTCAACTGTATCCTTTGGGCATCACTGAATGTGAATGGCATCTATTATCTTATTTCTCTTCCACAGAGAAAATTTAAAGTCACGCTGATGGGAAAGCTTGTGAATCCACTGAGAAGGTTAACTATGGTGGAGGATAAATCTGTACAGTGAGACATGAAGACATTGGTTACTGACAATAAGACGTCTTCAGTTAGTCAGATTCCAGTGTTTGGGGGCACAACAATGTACAAGTACTAGTAGAATCATGAGTCGTTAAAAACTTTCCTACAAAAATAAAGGAAGACCCATATCATCAAGACAAACGTACTTCAGGAATCTCTAATAAAGAATGCTATATGCTTGGGGCTGGTGCACGGTGATAACCCAGAGAGATGTTATGGGGAGGGAGGTGGGAGGGGGGTTCATGTTTGGGAACGCATGTACACCCGTGGTGGATTCATGTCAATGTATGGCAAAACCAATACAGTATTGTAAAGTGAAATAAAGTAAAAATAAAAATTTAAAAAAAAAGAAAAAAAAAGAATGCTATAACCCATTGACTAGAAAAAAATATATTTACAAAATATAAAAAATGGGGCTAAAATTGTATCTCTACAGTGAAAACTTTAATAATATTATATTAAGCAAAAGTATAGTAGTTACTTTTACTTATTTAATATTTATTCATACATTTCATTGAAAAAGCATTTAAGATGACTTATATATACATTATAGTAGCACAAAAGAGAAATAAGTGAAAAACAGTAGAGAAATAGCATAGAGGCAGGGACAGGGTAAGATTAACACATAAGGAAGACTAATATGTAAACCTGTGTAATTGCCAGATGATGGTAGAAAATTTGACTGAGCTTTCTATTGACAAATACAAAGAAGGCAACACAGTTGATGATAATTCACTGCATCGAGGTGGTAAAAGCAAACCAGCTGTGCAGAACAATTGTTTTTAATAACTGCATCCTTAATGCAGACTTATGGCACACTACTAAAGAGCAACCTGGGAGAAGTAAAACTAGGTGGACATCAGTATAATGAATTTTAGGTGACCTGACAGTCAGGTGCTCAAGAGATAAAATTATACACATCTAAAGGAAGGGATGACCTATATATTCTTTAGAGAATCATATTTTTTGAAGACAATTATATTATTATATTATTCAGACAACTACTTTAGAACTGTGGTACTGGATAAGACTCTTGAGAGTCCCTTGGATTGCAAGGAGATCAAACCAGTCTATCCTAAAGGAAATCAGTCCTAATATTGACTGGAAGGACTAATGCTGAAGCTGAAACTCCAATACTTTGGTTACCTGATGTGAAGAGCCGACTCACTGGAAAAGACCCTGATGCTGGGAAATATAGAAGGCGGGAGGAGAAGGGGACGACAGAGGGTGAGATGGTTGGATGGCATCACCGACTCAATGGACATGAGTTTGAGCAAGCTCTGGGGGTTGGTGATGGACAGGGAAGCCTGGTGTGCTGCAGTCCGTGGGGTCGCAATGAGTCAGACACGACTGAGTGACTGAACTGAACTGATCAAAGGGGAATGAGATTGGAACACATGAATGGTCCAACAACAAAAAGAATTGCCCAAACTGGAAAGCATTTTTCTTCCTGATCGGTAACCAGTATACTCCAGGCAAGAAAGAATACAAACATTAAATGCATTTTTCTATTTAGTTTTTGTAGGCTTTTCCTTCTCTCTTCATTCCCTCATTAAGTTCATCTTTTAAAGCCAGATAAAAACCTGCTGTAAGATCCACATTTCCTGGTTATGTTTCCTAAGATGGGCATTAAATACAGACGTTTTGCACAGTAGTCGTGTCCCCAAATAAAATGACCCATGCCACAGTGATCTGATATGGACACAGTTAATGGGATACAGAAAAAGACTATTACTGTCATAAGTTAGCATGATACTTCTAAAAAATTTGCATTTTCCTTTTTTATTTCCATATTATTATTATCATTATTTTTGTTAAAACAGCACCTTGAATGTGTCTTGAGTGTGGGAAGATCAGTATTTATTCTCAGCTGACGAAAGATATCAATTTTCCATAAGCCAAATGAACTTTAGATAGCCAATCAATAGGTCATTTCCTAAACATCAGGTTTCTTTGTAAGCATTCTAGATCCAATATTTTTAAAAAAGAAGAATTTTTTTCCCCCAACACAGCACAATAAGGTTTTTTGTAGACTTTCACACAGAAAGCAACATTTTCAATTTTATATAACTCACATCTCTTCCTGACGCAAAAGAACAGCCAAAAAGATGAGGGACAGCATGGGTCTCAGTGAAATATGGGAACTGTAAAGCTCTCCTTCCTCTTCTTTAAAAGTGAAATAGAGGAAATGCTGAGATCCTGGGACGATGCAAGCCTAAGACACTGCCATGTAGTATCTAATGCAATTATTAGAGAACATGTTTCGAAATTTTGGGAATAATCTTCGCCTGAATTTTAAACTTACATTTTATATATGTAAGTCAGAACATTACATGTGCTTTATCACTGATGATATTTCACACTTTATTTCAGAATTGCATTTGACCAAAATATAGCAGTTCAAGATTTATCACCAGAGAGGAAATACCTGATTTAGAAAAGTGAATCTTTTAGAAACTAAAATTATAGTTGAAGAAAGCAGTTCCTGAAAAAAGAATTTCATTAGAAAGTGAGTTTCTTAAGAAACTGAGACATAGCTCTGGGCTTGACGCTATTTTCTCATGGCACACAGAGCAGAAAACTGCCTCAGCGACGGTACAGTGCATATCATATATTTCAAAAGAATATTTTGTACTCAAACTTTAGAATAACTTGCTTATTCTTGCTTGCTTTAGCCTTTACTTTTTTACTCTGTGCACTTCTGTGAACACACTCATATTTGTGTATACACATTATTTTTTCTCAATTATCTGGGTGGGTTACAAATGTCATACCCTTTAGAATATATTTCCTAACAATGAAGAAATCCTCTTATGTAAATTACAGTGAGTTTACACTTGTACGATACTCTTTTATCTTCCCGTTTGTATGCCGATTTTGCCAGCTATCCTTATGGCATTTTTACTTTCTAATACAAAATCCAATCCAGGGACTTCCCTCATGGCCCAGTGCTTCAGATTCTGCTCCTGCCATGCAGGGGCACAGGTTCCGCTCCTCGTCAGGAAACTAAGATCCCACAGTACTGTGCGGCGTGGCCAAAAAACTAAAACATTAAAAAAATTTCAATCTAGGATCACACAGGGAAACCTATTAAGATTTAGTAATTATTAATTCTTGTTTTCATACATTTTTGTAGATGTTTACAAGATAACTTTATTTCGTATCTTACAAGGTAGTTTTATAAGGTAAAGAAGCTTGCCTGCAATGCGGGAGACCCAGGCTTGATCTCTGGGTGGGGAAGATCGTCTGGAGGAGGAAGTGGCAACCCACTCCAGTGTTCTGGCCTGGAGAATCCCATGGACAAAGGACCCTGGCAGACTACAGTCCACGAGTGGCAAAGAGATGGACACAACTGAGCGACCGACACTTTCAAGGTTGAAACTTCAGAATGACAACGCTAATTTTAGCACTAAGTTCTATGACATTTCTAGTAAACTATCAGTAACTAGTAAAACAGAAGAAAATGATTGAAACATTCCAGTTTAAGCTTACATATCTATCAGTAAATACAGATACTCATTTGGTTGTATTTTTAAAAGAAGTTTGCAATCCAGGAAAGAAAACTCCTATCTCAATGCCTGCCTTCCTGTCATTTTCTTGTTAGACCTTGGAAGGTAATCTGAATTATAATTAAAATCAGTCAAATTCTCAACTTGCTGGAAGCTCCAGTAAAAGATTTGATGAAGAGGCGATTGAAATCAGTGACAAAAGTGAAGTTTCTAAAATATTTGAGGCTTATATTTAACTATGATAATTTTCTTCCATACCCATTAGAGAATGTAGAATTAACTGCATACATTGTTGCTGATGGCTTAGAAATAGTTTACACAGCTGAACTGAGGGACTTAAAATTTTAAATCTATTTCTGACTAGTCTATCAATATGTATGAAATTCTGGATAAGCTGTTTAACTTTGATTTGTCTCAATTTATCTATTCCTAAAAGCAGAAAGAGTATTGTTTACCATATAGATATATTACTAGGATTTTATTAGACAGTTAACCTAGTGAAGTCATAATATGAAATGCATTGAAGAAGCACAAGTATTATTATAAACAGGCATCATAAACAAAAAATTTGCTTAGGACAACAAAGAAAGAATATAACGTTCAACCTATGGTTGCTAGAGAGAAAAAGAAGAAAACACAGATAAGAAAAAGGAAAAAAATTAAAATCATTAATAATTTCACCATTCAGAAATAACCTGAAATCTATTTTTTCAGATGCTGTTTTCCCTATGAAAAACATACTTTTTTGTTTACAAAAATGCAATACTTTAATAACAGATAAATTAACCACAGTTTGATGCAATTACATTTAAAAATACTATACTGAAAATTCTTGTTCTGATCATCAGGTAACCCTTCCACTGGTAGCAACAATCAACTCTGGACAAAACATAACATACAAGTATTTGATGGCTCTGGAAAGCAACCAGAAGCAGGTATAAACTGGAGGAGATTAAACCCTTCAACGCAGGGATCTGCACTGGGTGGCTCTTAACTTGAGAGAATTCTTTCTACACAGTGCCAGGTGGCTAGAATCCAAGCGAAAGACTGTAATTATTGGCTCAAAGTGTCAAGAAGATGGAATTCTAGGATGCCAGAACAGCTGGAAACTAGGAAGGAAAAGTCCTGAAAAAAGTAGCCAACCACAGAGGGGGAAAGTTCCAAATATGTATAAATTCCTTTCAAGTTTTTAGATGAATTTTGAACAATGTTTGCATGAAGAAGACTCCAAGGAATCAGAAGAAGGCTATGGACAGAAAGCTGAAACAGCTGAGCAAAGATTTAAGCAGCTGTCCACCACAGGAGAGACAGTTTAGAGTTTGAATCCTATCAAATTATAGAGGCTGGATAAATACTGTGGGCTTTTCCACTGAAACCCAGAAGGATTATTCCTTAGGAGTAAAGGTGACGTCCCATGTCTAAGGGTTCATTCTAAAAATAAGGGCAAAATTCACCATAACAAAGTACAAAACCAAGTCTGTATAAGTTCAGGCTCATCCACCATCCATACATAATTTACATGCCCACTACAAAAAAAGCCAAAATAATAAGACAGAATCCCAAGAGACAACAATTCATCTTCCACAATATTTAACATGTAATAAAAACTTACTAGGTACACAAAGAAATAGCAAGATGTGAACCAAAGAAAGAGAAAAAAGGAAAACAATAGAAACAGAAAGATGATCTGGACATCAGAATCAGCAAACTAAGACTATAAATACATCCAAGAAGCCAGGTGGCACAGCGGTAAAGAATCTGCCTGCCAATGCAGATCCCTGGGTTGGGAAGATTCCCTGGAGTAGGAAATGGCAACTTCAGTATTCTTGCCTAGAGAATCCCATGGGGAGAGGACCCTGGTGGGCTACAGTCCATGGGGTTGCAAAGAGTTAGACATGACTGAGTGACTAAGTGCATGTGCACACACGTGCACACATACACACAGCCATGTGCACACACACACACACACACAAGGACTTAAAGAGATGGATGAATTAAGTGAAAGATAACAGTGTTTTAGCAGACAAACCGAAACCTTGAAAAAGGACCAAGTGGAAAAACTAGAACTGTAAATTATAATACCTGTAAGGAAAAGTCACTGGATATACTTAATTGAAGCAGAAGAAAGCTCCAGGAAACCTGAAAACTGATCAAGTGGAATCAACAGAGCTAAAAAAAAAAAAAAATAGAAGACGGGGAAAAATATGAACACAGCTTAAGTGACTTGTGAGACAATATAAAACCATTTAATTTATATGTAATTGGAGTCCCAGAGGAAAAAAAGAGAGAATAGGGCAGCAAAAATAAGTAATATCCATGAACCCCAAATTTTGTAAAAACACCAACTTATGTATCAAAGTCCAGCAGATGCTGAACAGGATGAATGCAAAGGATGTCACATCAGGCGCATCATAGTAAGATCACTAAAACCCAAAGACAAAGAGAAACCTGACAGTAGCCAGGGGAAAAGGGACATGATACATATAGTTGAACAATGATACGGATGATAGCCACCTTCTCATCAGAAACAATGGGGCTAGACGACAATAAAATAATTATTAAAAACAAACAAAACAAGGGGAAAAGGACATCCTCACCAACCCAGAACTTGCCTTCCAATCAAAACATGCCTCGTAAAAATTAAGGTGAAATAAATGGATACACAAGTTTTGATAATATTCATAAAATGAATACTTAGTAATTAAAAAGAAAGAGCCAGTGATAAATGTGACAACTTGGAGGAATCTCATAAAGAACATGTTAGGTGAAAAAAGTCAAACACGAAAGAATAGATGCCCTATATGCCATTTATAGGAGGTTTTTTTTTTTAATCCCTCAGTCGTGTCTGATTCTTTGTGATTCCATGGACTTTAGCCTGCCAGGCTCCTCTGTCCATGGAATTCTCCAGGCAAGAATACTGGAGTGGGTAGCCATGCCCTTCTCCAAGGGAATGTCCAGACCCAGGGATTGAATCCGGGTCTCTTGCATTGCAGGCAGATTCTTTATCATCTGAGCCACAAGGGAAGCCCATATGAAATTTGGAACAGGTTAAAAAAAATCTATGGAAATATAAATTAAAATGGGCATCCCAATGCAGGAGACTCAAGAGTCATGGGTTTGATCCCTGAGCTGGAAGACCCCCTGGAGTAGCAAACGGCACTGCACTCTAGCATTCTTGCCTGAAAAATTCCCTGGACAGAGAAGCCTGGTGGGCTACAGTAAATGGGGTCACAAAGAGTCAGACACGACTGAACACATACTAGCAACTGAGCTAATTAGTTTATATCAGTTTTGTTCTTCTTCTACAGTCCTAAATGATTTAAAGTTTAGGACAAGAATATGTCTATAATAATTACATGGTGTTTGTAACTACCTCAAATAGATAAACACATCTAATAAATTGTAGAGACCTCAGTCAAGTGTTACTGCTAACAAGATTACAGGATCACCTTATCTGCCTTAGGATGGCAACGTTTTAATTATGTATTCTTGGTGACTCTTTACGCGTGGAACTTATCACATCAACAGGGTGTTGGGTTCAGCATTTGCAGGAAGCAGTTCTGGTCTTTATGAACTTGTCGATGATAAAGACAGAGTAAGAGCACTTTATCATTAAAGGATTTGCAAAGCTTCCAGAGAATGTTAAAAATTATAGTCCCAAAAGGACAGTTCCGTAAAAATTCACCAACCCTTTTCATTACATACACTACTAATATGAGCCATTACATCCCAAGGCAGCAGAACTAATGGGCATATAATAATAATTTAAACTCTATGCCACTTTAACAAAATACATGACAACGAAGTAACGAAAACAGGCAATGCGTATTATGTTTTCCAAGGAGAAAAAGAGACAAAACAGTATTTTTTATTCGAGTTGATCCACAAGTATTTGACGTTCAAATGAATTTGGGTACCAAGCTATTCTTACTCAAAAGAAGTTTTAAATGACTCAAGCAATTGAGGATCTTGGTCTGACAGAGCTAAATGAATTAACATTCTTTATTCTCCTCTTGGTTTTAGAAGAAGAAATAGTTCTGTCATTGTCTTTTCCTCCAAGTTGAAATGTTTACTCCATTAGATTAAAATCACTGACTTACACTTGTTTTTAATAATCAAGGTAATACTTCTCAGTAACAGAATAAATCCAACCATCTACTGGGTATAGTTTCTCACTTGAAGAAATGATCTGAATTTCTGTTATCTTTTGTTATAGCCCCAACTGTGGTCAAAGTTAAGAAAACATTACATGGAAAAATCTTTAGGAAATTGGTCGAACTCATTTAGGAAAATTATCAGATCAACTGTGCGTTTACAACTTTACATGTTTTATGGTGAAGATGGTGCTCCACGTCTTTTGGTACAAACTAGCATTATGATTATTGCATTTACTAATTAACAACACTCAAACTTTCTAAAAGTTCGTTCCGTCAACCTCTGACTTTTCGGGACAGCAACAGGGCTGCTGATTTAAGGTTCTGTTAACAGTTTTGGAAGGCTCCTTAGAGCAGATTTTCTCAGAGGGATTAATGTGCCCTGTGACACAGAAAAGGAGGATTTCAGGGTGTACCATCTCCCAAACATATCTGACCAATGTGCTTCTCTGGGCAGAGTTGCCTGGATTTTATTTCACAGAACACACTTTGGAATACTTTGAGGAAATATAGATATGAACTAGAGTTGTAGCAGGGTGAAAAAAAGAGAATAAAAGAAAGAGCAAATATTGCTTAAGTCACTTATCTTAGTGCTAGTTTCCTTAAATGTAAAAATGCTATTTGCCAGCTGTAATCCTGAGCAAGTTCTTTAATTCCTCTTTCTTTTTTAATCTGTAAAAATGGGACTAAATAACAACAACACATTCACTGCAGTCTGTGATGAGAACTTAGGTACATGTACATAAAATGCAAGGACAGTGCCCGGCACATGACGCTCCTTGAAAAATAAGACCGACTGTTACTGAGTGTTTTGATGTGACTCACATGAACTGGGCTTCCCTTGTGGCTCAGGTGGTAGAGAATCTGCCCGCAAGGCGGGAAACTGGGGTTCGATCCTTGGGTTGGGAAGATCCCCTGGAGAAGGGAAAGGCTGCCCACTCCGGTATTCTGGCCTGGAGAATTTCATGGACTGTATAGTCCTTGGGGTCGCAAAGAGTCGGACACGACTGAGTGACTTTCACTTCACATGAACTGGATGCTTTTTTTTTTAAATTTTTAATTGGAGGAGAATTACTATACAGCATAGTGATGGTTTCTGCCATACATCCACATGCATCAACCACAGGCATATATATGACCCCTATGTCTTAAACCTCCCTCCCTACCCCTGCCTCTAGGTTGTCACAGAAAACTGGCTTTGGGTTCCCTGCGCCATACAGCAATTTTCCACTGGCTATCTATTTCACATGGTAATATACATGTTCCAGCACTACTCTCTCAAGGCTTCCCATCCTTTCCCTCTCCCACTGGGACCAAAAGTCTTTCTTTCGGTCTTAAAAAGACATTCATTCTCACCCATTCTCATACTTTCACAAAGTTTATTTGCAACTGAAAGATTCTAAGAACATCTGCTCATAATAAGCCTGCTTACCTTTATTGAACTCAGCCTTTAGATTTGACGAAGAAACCTGTCAACCACAGGAGCATCTTGACACTACTGGTTCCATAGGAAAATGCCATTTTTTGGTATAGCACTTGATAACTTCTGCTTTATCTTCATATGCATTATCAGATTCTGTCCTTATAACAATCTAGTGAGCTTAGTAATAGAGAAGTCAACATTCCTAAGTCACAGAAATGAAAACTGAGGCCCAGAGAGGTAATATTATGAACTGCCCAAAGTCACAAAGCTGGCAAGTGGGCAGCGTCTGGACTCAAACTTGTGTTTCTGACTTTAGTGTCAGTATGCTGAGTATCTGAATGAATGAGTGACTCTGATTTTACATTTTAAAATAATTCAGTTCAGTTTAGTAAACATGGATTGAGTTGCTCCTATAATGCTATATACACTGTGCTAAGTGTGAGGATGAATCAATCAGACATGTTGGTCTTTGTCCTTGAAGAGCTTATCATTTAGTTGTATTCAGAAAAAAAAAAAAAACACACAGGGAGGAAAAAAGAAAATTGGTGATTCTGAGTAGTTTTCTATGTAATGACCTTGAATGCTTCTTAGCATTTACTTCCCCAGAGGCCACTGGAAGAGAGTTTTGGTGACCCTAGAAAGGGCTTTGTGTAAGACAGAAAATCTGGAGAGCTTCCCATGTGATGAAGCTTTGTGGTCCTCTCTACGCCTCTTCATAGTATTCTACCACACAGTAATGGAGAATGCTGAGGAAGTATTTGCTGTGGTTTCTATAACTCCAGCTTGAAATATCTTCCTTTCTTTGCGCCTATTCTTCCTTCCACAACAGATCACAGAAATGCATTTTGTACTTTAGAATGCTTAGTTGCGAGACAATCACACGAAAATGTATTTTTCCTCTCTTTGATGTCTTTATGTTTCTATTACATTATCCTCATTCCTTTTGGCATGTTCATGCTTACCGAACTTTATTCCTTATCTTAGCTATACATTGATTCTTAATACCTGTTTGCTCATAGAATTACTTGAACACACCCTCGGCGTAAGAACCCTCCATTTATTTTTATTTTTTTAAATCAAATCCCTCCTTGATAACTGCAAAACTTTTATCATCATCACTTTGCTGTTTGGAAACTTTCCTTTCAAAAATCACTGATTAGTTTTCTAACTGAATGTGAGAGCCATTTTTTCTGTTCTAAAAGGTGGAATCCATTTTTTTCTGTTCTGGTTTTCTGTTGCTAAAAGACACCGTTGATTACTTTCTCACTGACCTGTTAGCCATAGCTTCAGACTCAATCCTATCTTCTCGCTGACTCCTTCCTTTTGTGTCTGCTTCCTCCGGAAAATATCTATTTGTAACTGTAGTGTTCTGGAGAACATAACAGGCTTGTAGATATAACCCCTGGGTGAAATGTCTAATTCTAACATTCTAGCTTTACGATTCTGTGTGGATCACCTTGCTGAGCCTCGGTTTGTTCATGTATAAAATGCAGATAATCACGATACCTATTTCACAGCATTGTTCTTGATGGCTCTATGAGATGTGAAAGCATTTTATACATTTTAAAGTAAGATCCAAACAGAAATATTATCTGCCAGTTTCAGATAAGATGAGATATTTGTGTTCTTTACTCTCTAGATACATTCCCTCTAAGAGCTTACTTTTCAGTTATATTATCATTTGCATATAAATGACTATGTATATATATAAGTGGAGACTGGCTTGAGCCAATTTATAGGACAGATTTACAGTTAGAATATATTAGCAATGGAAAACTTAATGCTTTGCCTCATATCCAATCCGTTTCCCTCACTTTTCTTACTATGTTCAGTGACTCTATCATTCTAAGTGTTTGAGTCTTTAAATCTGGTATCCTCTTCAAATATTCTCAACTTGATATCTACAGTGGACACTTGAGATTGCTTTTTTTTTGCAGCCCAGCATCTGGTTCTTCTTTCGCGCCTTAGGGAAAACCACAGTGTGTAAGTAGTGAGGGGGTATAGGTGTGAAGTATCTTTTTCAACCAGTTACCAGCGTACGAGGGAAGGTGCAGGAAACGTGGTTGGACGAGTGTGTTTTCATCACTTCTGGAGAAAATGACTCAGTCAGTGATGTCACACTACTTTGTGGTACAAAGAGAATGGGGCGTCCCAGTGTGGGCACTAATGGTGAAGAACCCTCTTGCCAATGCAGGAGACATAAGAGAGGTGGGTTCAATCCCAGGCTCGAGAAGATCCCTTAGAGGAGGGCATGACAACCCACCCCAGTATTCTTGCCTGGAGAATCTCATGGACAGTGGAGCCTGCCGCGCTACAGTCCACAGGGCCGCAGAGCCGGACATGACTGAAACGACTTAGCATGCGCGCATGCCCAAAGAGAACGTGTTATTTCCAAAAAGTTTAATGAAGGGCAGTAGCAGCAGCAGGACTGGGCAGGCTCGAAGCATGAAAAAAAAATTAGCTAAAGGAGCATCTCTGCTCCTTTAGTTCCTGCCCAGTCACTCCCAATCTTCTACCCTGTTAAATGTATACCACAACACTTAGTAACATCTGAAATAATACTTATTTTTTTTCTTTACTTACTAGCTTGTTTTTTGGCTTTTACATTAACTGTCCATCTTCCTTGAGTGATATGCAAGCTCCTTCAAGGCAGAGGCTTTGCCGCGTGTCCTGCTGTATCCATCCCAGTGCCTAGAACAGTGTCCGGCACACCTCGGAAGTGCAATGAACATCTGCTGAGTGAATGACTGACTGGTAGTCTTCTGAATAGTGGGAATTCAGTAATGGTGAATTTTAAAAAATGAGATACAGCTATTTTCTGAGCTAAGTACTTAACTTCAAATGTTTTCTTTTCCAGAGAAAGAAATATACTATTATGAAAAAATAAAAAAATAAAAAATTCTTTAAATGCTTCTTGAAAAATGTAGATGCAAAGTTCCAAATACTAAAAATGACAAGATAATGCAGGTTTTGCTTCTAACCTGCTGATAAGCCTGTTAGTCTCAGTAACCCAATCATTCCAGTAAAATGATCATAAAAAATATGATTGTTAAAAGCTTCTGAAAGTATAAGAAACATAATTTTCACTGTGTATTTGGTTAAAAATGGAATTCAATACCACTTTATAGCTTCTGTATTAACAGGGTTCTCACTAAAAAGAGCTATTTCTATTCCACAGAAATAATTTTAAGGACTCATGTACAATTCACATTCATTTTGCAAAAGTACGGTAAAAAGAAGAAATAAGACACTGTTCACTATTTTGATATTCAACGTATTTTCACATTTAAATAGAAACAAACACAAACAGAACACTCTACACATTTTTCTTTTGTTTCTCACCCAGAAAGAAAGACCAAAACTGTCTGTAATACTATACAGCGGATTCTTTGAAATTCGTTCAGGGAGGCAGCTTTAGGCCCCTGTATAATCACTTATATGGTAGAAAAAAATCTTTAAGTTCGGGAGAGTCCTGTGTTTCAGTAAGGTTTAGCAGGGCTCTATGTAAGGTCAGGGACCATGCAGGTATGTTTTCATTTTTGTACACCATCCCCTCTCCTAGCCAGGGGTTAGCTGCTGACTATTTGCGTACGTCATGCCTCAGTAAGTGTGAACTGCGGATACGGAAGATGAGCTTCTGTAAAAGGTGTGACTTCCATATGTCAGAGAGAAGACTGAGAATTTGATACAGGAGTAAGTTAACACTCTCCAATATCTGTAGATCTGAGATAAGATAAATGGAATATTGATACCATAGCAACTGTGGCCTTTCTCAGATCACAGTTAATAGTACCAACTCCCAACCAATTTGTATCCTTCTCAACTTGTTGGGAGGCTGCTACAGTCCTCTGAAAGAACGTGCTAGAAGTGGGAAGACGGGGACATAGTTACGGTAGGCAAGATCAATGTTGCATTGAGCTACTGAACATCTATGAAGAAAGCTGGAGAGTAAGTTCCCTTGGGCCTTCCTGCTTATCTTCTAGAGGTGTCATGATTTTCCACGACATGTCTTATATTTTGTCAGTAATCAATAGAAAATAATGTAATACAAATGAAAATGATGATTACCTCACAGTACAGAGATGTTAAATTGAAAAAAAATTTAGTACCTTGTAGCCTAAGTACAATGTTGTCTTGAAGAAACAGGCTGAAGGATAATAACCTTAAAAGAGCTCCAAACATTTTCTAAGTGCCTTGTATACACTGGACACATGGGCAGTGGGTGTATAAAGAAAAACAAGACACAGGGTTTATCCTTGAGCTTACAGTTCCAATGACCCCTTGAAAGGAATCTAAGACATACTTGCCTTATTCCAAACTGTACTTTATGATAAATGGTATTAACATGAAATGTCAATGTTATATGAGAAGTCATATTTAGACACATCAATTCTGCCTATAATGCAAACGACAGAGCACTGCAAATTTCCCCATTGAACTGAGAGACTACTCCTACTACACCTCTAGAAAAGTAAACTAATGTAGGGAGTTTTCTGCTAAAAACAATAGTAATTACATTTGCTACATAATGTGTCCTATTTTCTTTAAAACAATGTCTCTCATTTTTCACAGAGTTTTATTAAATAAATGGCTATTATCTATACTAGGCTAGTATGAGACTCCAGTCTATTCTCTGTGAAGGTTGAATGACTTTCTATCCAATTTTCAGTTATGTTTCTTCATGTTTCTAGTAGAGTACCAACTGTACTCTAGCTTGTCTGGCATTTGTTTTAGTCAGGAACACAAAAACGATCACCTAAGGCTCCCATCACTGGTTTTACCTTTGGATTCTCCAACGTTCAACTCCTGTCAAAAATGTGTCTGAGACAAATGCTATTTAAGAGATATGTTTAGGGCACATTTAAATTATCCATTTTCCAGATCTTTCCATCTTTGGTTATAGTAAAGTTACAGTAAGTCATGGTAAAAATTAATGTTATCTCCTATCGAAATCTCATCATTGAGCCATGATTTAATGTTACCTTAGAGTTTTATTTTTATTGTATTATATTTCTTGTCTGTTTTCCCTGTTTATAGGCCTTGATTGATCATCAATAAAAAAAGTTAACAATATCAAAAAAAGAAACTAAGAAAATAATCTCATTTATGATTTCATCAGAAAAGGATAAAATACTTAGCAGTAAATTTAACAACAAGGTAAAAGATTTATACATTTAAAACTGTAGACACTGATGAAATAAACTGAAGAATACACAAATAAATGGAAAGATATTCTGCGCTCATAGATTGGAAGAATTAATATTGCTAAAATGTCCATACCACTCCGAGCAATCCATGAATTCAATGAAATCTCTACCAAAATTTCAATGGCACTTTTCACAGAAACAGAACAAACAATCCTAAGATGTGTACAGAACCACAAAAGACTCTGAATAGGCAAAGCAATCCTAAGAAAAGAAGAACAGAGTTGGAGCCATCATACTTCCTGATTCAGAAATATCTTGCAAACATACAGAAATCAAAGGATGATATTAGTGTAATAATGGGAAAATAAATCAGCAGAAGAGAGACCCCAGAAACAAATCCATGCATATACAACAAAAATTTCTTTTTGACAGAGGAGCCAAGAATATACAATGGGGAAAGGACAGTCTCCTCAATAAATGGGTTGGGAAACTGAACGGACACAAGGAAATGAATGCGACTGAGCCTCTGTTTTATACCATATACAAAAATCAGTTCAAATGGATTAAGCACTTGAATGTAAGACCTAAAACTGCAAGAAAACATAGGGGGTAAGCTCCTTGACACTGGAGTTGGCAGTGATTGTTCCGGATTGATACCAGAAGTGAAAGTAGCAAAAGCAATCAACAAGGGGGACTAACTCCATCAAACTAAAAAGCATCTTCACAGCAAAGGAAACCATCAACAAAATGAAAAAGCAACCTACGAAATGGGGGAAAATGTTAGTAAGTCACATATCTCATGAAGGGTTAACATTCAAAATACATAAAGAACTCATAAAACGAACCCCCCCCCAAATCTTATTAAAAATGGGCAGAGGAACATAATAGACATTTCCCCAAAGTAGACAGAAACATGAAAAGGTACTCAATATAATCAAGGAGATGCAAATCAAACCCACAATGAGATATCATCTCCACACCTGTCAGAACAGCCATTTCATAGAGCCCTAAAAATCCAAACATAGCCACAGGAAAGGGAACCGGGCACTGAAGATTGTCTGCACTTCCGTGAACGCTGCGGCACTGTTCACAGTAACCAAGACATGGGACTGACCTGTGCCCATCAATGAATGAAGGAAGGAGATGTGGTACCTATATTGGAATACTATTTCAGCCACGAGAGAGAAGGAAATCCTACCATCTGTGACAACACGGATGGACCTTTAGGGCAGTATGCTAACTGAAATGAGCCAGACAGGGAAAGACAAACACTGCCTGCTATCACTTACATGTGGAATCTAAAAGAGTCACCTCATAAAAACAGAAGAAAAGCACTTGCCAGGGGCTAGGGGATAGAAGAAATAGAGAGAGGTTGGTAAAAGGGTACAGACTTTTAGGATGAACAGGTAGGATGTATTAATATAACATGGTAACTATAATAGCTGATAACACTGAGTTGTGTAATTGACATTTGCCAAGAGAGTGTAACAAATACTCTCATAAAGAAAGAGGAAAAAGATATTTATGGTGATGGATATGTTAATTAACTAGGTAGGAGGAATTCTTTCACTATGTATATTAAATTAAATCATCACATTGTACACCTTAAATATCTTACCATTTGATTTGTCAATTATACCTCAATAAAGCTAAAAAAATGGAAATGCTAACTGTATTTTTGTATAATATTTTCATGGAATATGTGGCCTATAATGTTAGTCAGTGCTCCTTGGATAAGAATCCATGTAATTTCATTTTATTTTAACTTCAACCAACATTTTTTTTTCCAGGAGTGAGGATGTGATGGTTAACAAGACACGTGCTCAATGACTTCTAGGAGTATACAGTATAATATGGAAATAGACACCAAACAAGTAACTTTACAAATAATGGCTTGCTTACAAATAAATACTATGTGATGATTTCTTTGGTATTTATTACAAGGTAAATATCTTTTCAGATGGCTATTCAGATGTGTGCTTTTGCTTTTCAAGTGAGGAAGATATAGTTAGTTACTATTTCCTTTTTTTTTTTTAAATTTTTTATTTTTTTTAAATTTTAAAATCTTTAATTCTTACATGCGTTCCCAAACATGAACCCCCCTCCCACCTCCCTCAAGACTTGACTAGAGTAAAATTTCATGATAAATTAAAACAGCTTCTGAACTTATACAAACCTTTATTTTAACTGTTAAAAGTCAATGTGTCTTATTTCCTGCAAGGTGACCAAGGAAATAGAGAGGGACAGAGTATGGGGAGGGGACTAAGCTACAAGTCAAACTTATACAAACCTTTATTTTAACTGTTAAAAGTCAATGTGTCTTATTTCCTGCAAGGTGACCAAGGAAATAGAGAGGGACAGAGTATGGGGAGGGGACTAAGCTACAAGTCATACACAGAAATAATCACGTCTTCTTTAGGTTTTATTCTCAGAATTGTTCTATATATCCACTGTTCTATAAATTAGTATAAAATTATTTTAGAAGTTTCAACTGGAGTTGTCTCTAAAACTGTGATGCCAGAAATTAAAAAAAAAAGAGAGATTAATTGCCTTTAGCCCCATGACAGAAATAAGGGATTGATTAAATTTTATGGAAGTACCATAGTACATTTTATATTAAAAAAGCAGAATTTCATAATCTTTTGAAACTCTGCAATACTTTAATGGTACTTCTAATAGTGCCTAACACTTGGAAGGATTCCACAGTTTGGCTCCTATAAAGTGGTTTTTGACAGCAAATGTGCAGGAACCAGAATCTCTACTGAAACTTGAATCTGAGCCACCTAGACATCATGATGTTGCCCAAATGTGAAGTGGTTTCCATTGGCAATACCATAATATCTTCTCACTGAAGCAAGAAGCTTGAGTTTGGGGGATATTTAGCTACCAAAAGAAGCAGACATTATCTAAGTCTTGATTGGAGAGAAAAAAAAAATTGAAAAAGACTTCCTGGCATTCATTCACTGGAAAATGAAGACATGAAGAAGCCAAATAAAGTTAACAGCTCTAAAGAGAGGCTAGAAATTGTGGTGCTCTGGAGTCCTCATCATCACTGCCATGCTCACTGATGCCAATAAACACTTACTAAGCTCTCACTGTGTGCAAAGTACAATGGCAGGGGCTTTAGTTGTGAAGGTCTTGAAGGTCATGGACTTTATATTATGCCTCCGCTTAACTCCTAAAGCTTGGCATGGAGCTTCTGAAGATAGCAGATATTCAGTAAATATGTATGAATTTTATGAATGAGACGGCAAGGGGCTTCTGGTCCATGGGGAGATAAAACAGAGGCAACTTCCTTGCGAGCAGAGGTTTTACCCCTTTATAAAGGGGTTAACCCCTTTATACTGAACCTATTTAGCACAGTGTGTAGCACATGACAGGTATCAGAAAACGGCCAATTAATCAATAATGTGCAAATAATTTTATAGAAAATTCAATTGAGCACTTATTATGCTTTAGATGCATTGCTACACTGAATTCTCTCATGTTGGAGGCACTGTTACTGTCTCCATCTTAGAGATGACACAGCTCAAGTTTATGGAGGTTAACTAACTTGCTTAGTTACTCAGATAGTAACTTGCAGAGGCAGGATTTGAGCCAAGGAAGCCTGACTGCATTTCACCCTCTTCACTATCCACATGCAAAAAAAGAAACGTTATGCACATGCAAAATATTTATGCACATGCAAAAAACAGAAACGTTATTATAAGGAGGCATATGTTAAAGGCCAGCTGAACGGCAGAGGTCATAAGTCCTCTAACTTTAGAGTAAGAAGTGGTTGCTGAGGTCTGGGCAGGAGGGAAAGCTTCATGAAGAAAGGGTAAATTGAAGTGGGTTTTGAAAGAGGGTTACACAAGAGGTTAAGAGAACAAAAAAATGGACAGAAATGCTAATAAGGTATTCCGAGGTCAGAGTTAGACCTTTTGGATAGCATGAAACAGCTCATATAGGATGGTAGGAGCAAGCCTAACCGGAGATTTAGCAGGAACAAGAGAGCAAAGAACTGGAGAGTTTGGATTTCATTCTTTACATTCAAGGGGAGCCAACAAAGTTGTTTTTTTTTTTTTTTTTTCATAGAGAAAGAGGTGTGAAAAGCCGCTTTTTAGGAAGCTGTGCAGGATATGATAAAGGGCGAGATTCTAGGAACCACACAACCAGTTAGGTGGAGGTGACGAAGACCTGGACTAAGGCAGCAGGAACGCAGAAGTGACAGATTAAAGAGCGAGCCGGCCGACATGACCAACGTGAGGATGAAGAGGGGGTGAGTCGGCACCTGTGTGACACACACTGAGAACATCACTGCCAGAAATGCGGACATTTAGGAAGGAAGGAAGGAAAGCTGGTTTTTGGAAGATGACTTAATGTCTGATTTGAAACACTTGATTCCTATAGGTTTGAGGCACTTATTTCTCAAACAACAAACATTTGGGTGTTGTTATGAGCCAGAAACTGGGCAGGTACAAGACAGAACAGTGAGCAAGAAAGATATGGCCCTGTTTTCACACACTAAACTAGAGTTTATGCGAGAGGAGAGGCACTGAATAAGGAATTACAATAACGATGGTTGAGTTTTAGTATGATAATGATTAAATGCAGAGTATTAGGAGAGCAAATACTAGGAGCGCGTATGCAATCTAGTCTGGGGCTTCCCTGAGGAAGCGACATTTAAGCAATAGGCCTTGTTAGTATTTTGATGTTCCACTTGAAGAAAGCTTATATACCAGAGGTGCCAATCATAACATGTGCTCATCAACCACCCCGTTTAGTGAAACTGCATTACTTATAGACCTGTTTCCAGGGACAGCAGGGACCATCCCTTTTCTATCACGTGTGCCTCCTGTCTGCACCTGGTTGGGCCAGGGATGGACACTGATGCAGCCAACTCAAAGGACCATCATCTCTGATCTGAAGCAAAGAGATGAAAAATAAAAAAAATTTTTTTCCTGAAGAATTTAAATGGAAGAAACAGACTGTTGGAGGACTGCAGCTGGAGTGAGAACTAGAGAGACCTAAAGACCATGCATTTGCCAAGGTTCTCAGTGGGCGGGGAGAGTAAGCACCTTTGTCCATGAGACTCTCCAGATAAGAGTGGGTTGCCACTTCCTTCTCCAGGGCATCTTCCTGACCCAGGGCTCGAACCTGGGTCTCCTGCGTTGGTAGGGGGATTATTTACCACTGAGCCACCAGGGAAGCCCCAAGTAAGAGGAAGAAGTTGGTCAATACATAGTGAACAGAAGAATTAAGAGAGAGAAATGAGACTTGACTAGGGAAAATGTCTCCTGGGAGACAACGGGCAAGAGTGGCTATTTCACACAGGAATATTAATTGTCAATGACTTTCCGATCACAGACAATGATTACCCTCACAATCATACCTGCTGGATTCATTTCACATTACAGCAACATTATAAAGTCTAAATAGCTTAAACTAAATTTTCAGTATAGAGTTCAGTTCTTAGACGTTTCCTATAAAGATCTTTAGGAGACAAACTATAAATTCAATCAAAAGGGCTTAAATTGAAACACACTATATCCCCTCATGGATAAACTAAAAAGGAGATGCTGTATTGAGTTCAGCTACCAGGGTAAATAAATTAGTATATAGAAAAACAAATCTGTTCGCTACCTTTAAATGTCTTTAATTGTCATAATTATAGCATGCCTTTCTCAACACAGATGCATATGATATATTCTTAGGAAAATTGCCACAACTGTTGATACTTATACTCAAGTGTTGTATTTATATGCTGGATGCCATGCACATGAAATATATTTATACACACCTAACTAATGTCCTTGAATGCATGAGTGCTCGGCTGCTCAGACATCTGCAACTCTTTGTGACCCGATACACTGTAGCTCACCAGGCACCTTTGTCCGTGGGATTTTTCCAGGCAAGAATACTGGAGGGGGGTGTCATTTCCTCCTCCAGTACATCTTCCCGACCCAGGGATTGAACCCGCGCCTCCTGTGTCTCCTGCATTGGCAAGCAGATGCTTCTTACCATGGCACCATCTGGGAATCCCAACTAATGTCCTTAGTAGACATCAATTATACAACTGTGCAAACAAAAGCATGTGACTTCCTCGTAATTCTGCATGCGTTACAGGAACACTGAGAGGAAAATCTCCAATATGATCACTGTTTCCACCCCCCGGCCCCCAAAAGCCACCCAGTACATCACTGAGTAGAGAGACAGGATTAAGCAAGACTGCTCTCGACAACTTCACCTTCGAGTCTCACCCACGGCTGTCTTCTTACTGTGTCAGCCAATCTCTGTATTCCTCAGCTGGGCTTTCCCTAGTCCCTCTGCTGGTTGAAACCATACTATGGATAACCGTAGTCAATCAAGTGACAGAACGGTTAGATTATCTGGACTGAACAGTTTACACAGGCTCAAAATAGGAACTTTTTGACACAGTTACTATTTAGGGCTGAGGAAGGTACCTGATGGCTTCCCTGGTGGCTCAGCAGTAAAGAATCTGCCAGTAATGCAGAAGACCCGGGTTCGATCCCTGGGTCGGGAAGATGCCCTGGAAGAGGGCGTGGCAACCCACTCCAGTGCTCTTGCTGGAGAATCCCATGGACAGAGGAGTCCGGTGAGCTACATCCACGGGGCCACAAAGAGCTGGATATGACTGAAGCGACTTAGAACACAGGCGTGCAAGGTAGCTGAGCTAGTGGTGCCTGTCCCCAAAACGAAATCTAGAAGTTTCCTCTTGTTTTTCATTTTCCAGTTAGGCTAAACTCAGTGAATTACTTCAGCCAAGAGGAGATAAGAAAAAAAAAAAAATAGGAGAAAATGAGTAAAGTGATTTTAATTGGTCAGCGGAAAAAAGAAGTAGGTTGAATATATACACACCCATTCTCTCCTGCTCCATGCCAAGGAGGCCGTGTGACGGGCTGGTTAGGGAAACACTGGTCCAAGGGCATTCGTGACAACAGAGCAGGGCTGCCTCCTGCCAGACCACAGCGGAGCTTCAGCAGGGGGAAGCGGACGGGGAGGGCAAGTTCAGGCTTTGGGGACAATAAATTGTGCTTAACTACAAGAACACACACAAAACAAACAGTGGGTTGTTTTCCCACTGCAATATCAAAAGTTGCACTGGGAAATCATACCTTTTTGCCCAAGTGAAAGAAATTTGTTTCTGGACAGAATGTCTTCACCAGCGAAGAAATCGTTTTGAAAGAAATGAAGGAAGATTTTAAAGTACTAACTGTATTATTTAAAACACTTAATTTTACTATAAAAAGAGGAAAGCCTACTGAAGGGTTCATGAATCAAGCATTCTGATAAATATCAGTTCAGTAAGGTAGGTGTTATACTCTCTTGGTTTCTAACGTGCTTTAAAAAAAGTAACATGGATCATAATGTGAAAATATATACACATAATATGAATTACACAAATAAATAAAAGTTGCAGAAATACGTATGCCAGGTATACCCTTATGACACATATTATAAAACCTTCACAATAAAGTAGACTGAAGGCATTATATCATTGTGGGGTTTATTAATACATTTCTTAATGGACTGTATATATAGAGAGATTTACCTTAATGGACAGTATATATACAGAGATTTACCTTGTAAATTCAGATTTGCTCATCTCTTTTTTTTTTTCCTGTTATCTTTTTTTTTTTTTAACTTTTAACTTTACAATACTGTATTGGTTTTGCCATACATTGACATGAATCTTATCTTGACATGCTTATCTCTTTTAGTAATGTGGACAATAATGAGTGCATGTTAAGTAATTTTACTTAAAAAAAAACCAACTGAGTCACAGATAACAGCTATATAAAATAGATTTATATAACTATCTGATTTCTGCATAGTGTCTATAAGCCACTATACATACCCCACACAGCAATTTACATCTACTCTGATTAATAGGGTATGTTATGGAGATATTATCTACAGTTCCCAACAAACCTGGACAACAACCAAGTTTGAAAAAACGACAACGCTAGTAGAATCAAGTGAAAGAGATACACTGGAGCTGAAGCACTGATGGCAGAAACAGAAAGATACCAGTTCCAACTTCAAGAAAACAGAAAGCACTCCTCAGTAGTTAAAACATGAGCTGACAGAACAAAACCGGGGACAGGTACACGGTATCGTATACAGAAGCATTTCCTGTGTTAGCATTTATTTCACATGGAAAACCGCAAATAAATAACGATAAGAGATCATAGCATGTCTGATAATCTGTGACAACAGCTGTAGCCATGGGAGAAACCTGTCCGTCCTGAGCCCTGACCCGCAGGGTCTTTATCCGCCTGTGTACTCTCCACAGGCCAAGCATACAAAGGCCAAATGAGAATTTACACATGAATCAACGTTCTTTGCAGCATGGGCACCAGAGACATTTCTTTTCTCTATTACTGAGAGAAAGGCAGCCAGGTCTAAGCTTGTCTCACTAGAAATCATACAAGGGAAACAGCGATTTGCAGGAAAATGGCAGATCAGCAATGGGAAGCTGTTCTGAATGCATGATAAAAATGGTAGCCACAAAGGACTAGACGAATATTTAGTTTGAAAACAGCGCTGAGAGTCACCAGTGAGTCTTTATCCTATTCCAAACAGGTAGTGTCATACAAACTGCAACAGAGATACAATCCTGATAGAAGATTACACCAGATACCTGGGTGGGTATCTTAAAAGACTTCGGTCTTCATTTGAATAAATGTAAGACTCGTGGATCCTCTGCATCCAGATCTTATACGGGGTACACGCAGTCATTTCACACGAATGACATATGGAGGGCATATTGCCCGCTTTGATAATTAGAAATAAATCAGTCAAGATGATTAAAAAAAAGGCTTGTTCATGAAAAACTGGATACACATTTCATACTATGAAACTTGTAAAGGAAAAAATATGCAGACAGTGTATTTTTCTCTAACCCAAACCCCTTGGTGCTTAGGTCAACTTGTAGAAATTCATAAAACTATCACCACGTTGCTATAGCCTTTCTTACAGGGACATGTACTGAATACTACTTGTTCTGGCTCATTTAATAGAGGAATGGAGATTTATCATTAAATCCGTGTTAATAGGCCATTCCAAAGAAGATTATGTAAGCTTCTAACAAATGACAGGTACTAACTAAATCAATAAAATTCATTTTTATTCCCTTGTTACCACTTCTACAGTTCTGTGCTTGCCATATTCCGTCTGTTTCCTGGAATGCTTACCTTCCTACTCAACAATGCATATACCTCACTTTCTTCAAATTTGGTTCAAAGCTGTCAGTTTAGGAGCTTTTAACTTGAGGCTCCAGTCATGGTGTGGTGGTTAGATACAGCAGACCATCAGTAAATGCTGCTAACCATGTACATGGATTATCAATGGACAATAGACCAAAAATCTTTAAAATAAACTTTATTCATGAGCTGTAAATACAAGAAATGTGGTATAATTTGTGTTTCATAAAAGGAAAGTTTGAATTTTTAGCTTTTTAGAGTCCAGAAATGTGTCTGTAAACTTCATATCGCAATCCATGCTCTGAGACAACACCCAACATAAAGAGTTATTCCATTGTTATATCAGTTCATGGTCATGAGCTGTATCTATAAAACTGGCAGTGAATAGGTTTTTGACATTACTTGTTTCTCTTTATCTTTTGCAATGTTAGTTTTTTAACCCTTTCAACTGCTTTCCTTTCCTCTCTTCTCCTGTATTCCTCCCTTTAGGCTGAAGCTCTATTTTGCCCTCTCTCTCTTCTTGATAACCTATTCATTTCCCTACCTTCTGACAGTTTAGCACTTCTTGAAGTAAACGTTAGAATTTTCCTTAAACTGAAAGCTCGTAATGGATAAGAATTATACCTACCATTTCTATATATCTAGAATCTCCTATAGTGCCTCAGGTAGTGTTAAGTCATTCAGCATACTTTTGAGAACTCTCAACAAACTATGTATAGATGGAATGTACTCCAACATAATAAACACATATGACAAGCCCACATCTAACATCATACTCAATGGTGAAATGTTGAAATTTTTTTTCAAAGATCAGAAACAAGACAAGGGTTTTCATTCTTGCCACTTGTAGTCAACAGAGTACTGGAAGTCCCATTCAGAGCTATTGGGCAAAGAAAAGAAAGAAAAGATCTCCAACCTGGAAAGGAAGAAGCAAAACTGTCCTTATTTTCATATGATACAATGCTATATACGTGCGTGCTAAGTCACGTCACTCGTGTCCAACCCTTTGTGACTCTATGGACTGTAGCCCGCCAGGCTCCTCTGTTCATGGGATTCTCTAGGCAAGAATACTGGAGTGGGTTGCTATGCCCTCCTAGATTCCACACCCAGGGACCAAACTCAGGTCTCTTACATCACCTGCATTACCACTAGCGCCATCTGGGAAGCCCCTTCAAATATATTACAAACATATAATAATCAAAATAGTACAGCATTGGCATAAAAAGAGACAGATCAGTGCAACAGAGTCCAGAAATAAACCCATGTATATATACGGTCAATTAATTTTTGGCAGAGGAGTGAAGAATATACAATAAGGGAAATATCTTTTCAGTAATGCCCCTGGGAAAACTGGAAACCACTGTGCGGATGAGATATCTCTACTTTAATGCTCACTGCAGCATTACTCACAATAGCCAAGGCGCAGGAACCACCTAGGTGCCCATCAACATGGATATACACACACAATGAAATACTACTCAGCCTTAAGAGAAGGAAACTCTGTCATGTGTGACAACACGGATGAATCTGGAAGACATTATGCTGTGTGAAATAGACCAGGCAGAGGAAGACAAATACTGCAAGGTATCACTTATATGTTGAGTCTTAAAAACAAAAAAGAAAACAAACGTTGAGTTGCCAGGGGCTGGGGGATGGTGGGGGAGAGAGGGAAAGGCTGGTAAAAGGGTACCAAAAAAGAAAAAAAAAATATTCTTGAGAGATGCTAACAACTTAGGACTCTTAACAACACATTTCTGAAAGTAAAGCCATAATTTAGTTATTGGTATTCATTGACTTATTGAGTCAATTTATAAGTAAACTCATGAAACACTTGCATACAGAGGTGAGTTTCACAATGACAAGATATGACAGTGTCATGGAACAACGGACTGGTTCCAAATTGGGAAAGGAGTGCGTCAAGACTATATATTGTCACCCTGCTTATTTAACTTAAATGCAAGTACATCATGTGAAATGCTGGGCTGGATGAAGCACAAACTGGAATTAAGATTGCCAGAAGAAATATCAGTAACCTCAGATATGCAGATGATACCACACTTATGGCAGAAAGCAAAGAGGAACTAAAGAGCCTCTTGATGAAACTGAAAGAGGAAAGTGAAAAAGCTGGCTTAAAACTCAACATTCAAAAAACTAAGATCATGGTATCCAGAAGACTCTTGAGAGTCCCTTGGACTGCAAGGAGATCCAACCAGTCCATCCTAAAGGAAATCAGTCCTGAATATTCACTGGAAGGACTGATGTTGAAGCTGAAACTCCAATACTTTGGCCACCTGCCAAGAACTGACTTATTGGAAAAGACCCTGATGCTGGGAAAGATTGAAGGCAGGAGGAGAAGGGAGAGGATGAGATGGTTGGATGGCATCACTGACTCAATGGAGATGAGTTTGAGTAAGCTCTGGGAATTGATAATGGACAGGGAAGCCTGGTGTGCTGCAGTCCATGGGGTTGCAAAGAGTTGGACACGACTGAGCAACTGAACTGAAATGAGCTACGACAGACTCAAATGTCACTTTTGATGACCTCAGTTCAGTTCAGTTCAGTCACTCAGTCGTGTCCAACTCTTTGTGACACCATGAACCACAGCACACCAGGCCTGCCTGTCCATTATCAACTCTCAGAGTCCACCCAAACTCATGTCCATCGAGTTGGTGATGCCATCCAACCATCTCATCCACTGTCGTCCCCTTCTCCTCCTGCCCTCAATTTTCCCCAGCATCAGGGTCTTTTCAAATGAATCAGCTCTTCGCGTGAGGTGGCCAAAGTATTGGAGTTTCAGCTTCAGCATCAGTCCTTCCAGTGAATATTCAGGACTGATTTCCTTTAGGATGTACTGGTTGGATCTCCTTGCAGTCCAAGGGACTCTCAAGAGTCTTCTCCGACACCACAGTTCAAAAGCATCAATTCTTTGGCACTCAGCTTTCTTTATAGTCCAACTCTCATATCCATACATGACTACTGGAAAAACCATAGCCTTGACTAGATGGACCTTTGTTGGCAAAGTAATGTCTCTGCTTTTTAATATGCTGTATAGGTTGGTCATAACTTTCCTTCTAAGGAGTGAGCATCTTTTAATTTCATGGCTGCAATCACCATCTGCAGTGTTTCTGGAGCCCAGAAAAATAAAGTCAGCCACTGTTTCCCCATCTATTTGCCATGAAGTGATGGGACCAGATGCAATGACCTCAAAGAGATAAAGTTTAGATGGTAAAGGAGGAACAAAGAAAGACTACATTAGATACTCATGACTGTACACTACTTTCTTTGTATATTAGTTGTTTTTTTTTTTACAACTAAGTTTAATTTGGGGGGGATTGTTCTTTTTTTAATAAGATAAAGTTACCTTAATTTGAAAAATGATATAGAAATATTAAGACTATGTTGAGTCAATGGTATTTTCTTTGTAGGGCTTAAAGGACTAGAATCTTCAAAAGCAGAGCAGATGCCTGTTCCCACTGTATAAGGATAACAAAGGAATGGGAATAGGATTTTGGTTGACAGGGCTTTTAAAAAGCAACACGGTGGGGAGAAAATCAAGAACTTCCCCAAATACCAACAGACAGCTAGACAGAAGAAAATGAAAATTTGAATCCATTTAATTCAATACATGTAAGATGTTATTTAACTGTTTTTTTTTTTTTTTCCCTTTTTTTGAGTTTTAGGAACAGGGGACCTAAGTCTGTACACCTGGGGCTATTTCCCAACTTCACTTCATTCTGTATTTTGTTCTCCTCTATCATCACACTTGGTAAGGCCTGCTTCTTTTCAAAGTCTTCTCTCTTAATCTCATCATTCATCGTGTTTCCTCCTTATTGTAGATGATCAGGCCATGAATGAGACAATGGATAGCTTTACTAGCATCAGTATACAACGCATCTACTCCATCTACCAGGTCTGTCAATCTGCCATGGGGGAAACTGGATGGGCCTGTAATTTGATGTTCACAAAAACAAGCTGATAATTACATAAAAATGTTTGCAATGTTTGAGTAATGACTTTGGATAACACTGGTATTCTCTAAATAAGATATTTACATAGTCTCTAAATCTTTAAGTATCTAAATTAAGCTGATGGGATCATAACTTTGTTTTTAAAATTTTTTTATTGAAGTATAGTTTATTTATAGTGGTGTGTTAGTTTTGGCTATACAGCAAAATGATCAGTTATACATATATACACTTTTTAAAATTCTTTTCCCATATAGGCCATTACAATATTGAGCAGAGTTCCCTCTGCTATATAGTAGGTCCTGGTTAGTTTTTCATTTTATACATAGTGCTATGTCAATCCAAATCTCCCAATTTCTCCCTCCCCTCCCTTTTTCCCCCATAACCATGTTTTCTCCATCCATGACTCTTTCTGCTTTGGATATAAGTTCATTTGTGCCATTTTTTAAGATTCTACATGTAAGCAATACCATGGGACGCTTGTCTTTCTCTGTCTGATTTCACTCGATATGACAGTCTCTAGGTCCACCCATGCTGGTGCAAATGGTGATCACAACCTTTTTATGTAAACGCTTTGTATGTTTGAAGTAAAATACCAAATCTGTCCCTTCCCAATTAGGTTTTCCTTATTACTGCTGTATTCCCCACCACATAAAAAATGAAAATAAAAACAAACTAGTCTGCCAAAGTATATGAACAATACACCAAACATACAAATGTTACCTTTTAAAAAGGTGATGATGCTCAACAGTCGAAGGATATGGTTTTCAAACATTTGTACCACAACACTAAAATGGTAAAACTGCTATCATGGAAGTGGGAAGAATTAGGTAGCATCTGGGAACATCTTTTCTTCATACTTAAGTGACAAAAGGTATAAGAGACTCTTTTTTCCCCCAAGTTTGACCGGGTTACTCTTTTGGCAAAGGATTACTAGCCACTGGGGGAAAAAATAAACTGCATAAAACAGAATTCCTAAATTTGTAAGGTAACATTAAGCTGTGGATTCTTACTAAAATGTCATTAAAATTCTTTAAAAAAGAAATCCAGAGAAAGAGAACTTGCTTTTTATTTTCTAATCTCTGAAATATCTCTATTTTTAGTAATCACAAACTTTTGAACTTTTTATTTTGTATTAGGGTATAACCGATTAACAAAGAATGTTCTGACAGTTTCAGGTGAACAGTGATGGGACTCAGCCATTCATGTACATGTATCCATTCTCCCCTAAAATACTCTCTCATCCAGGCTGCCACGTAACATTGAGCAGAGTTCCATGTGCTATAGAGTAGGTCCATGCTGGTTATCTGTTTCAAATACAGCAGTCTGTACATGTCCATCCCCAATTCCCCAGCTATCCCTTCTACCAATCTTCCCCCCGGCAACTGTAAGTTTGAATGAGAACTTGCTTTTAAAGTTATGTGCTTATAGTTATGTTGGGGCTACTGAAAAACTGTCTCCATCACAGTGGCAAACAGCTGATGTGAACAACTGGCATGAAATCTGCACAAGTAAGAAGCGGCCAAATTTGAGGATGGGTACAGCCTATAGACTGTAAAGAAAGCTGAGTGCCGAAGAATTGATGCTTTTGAACTGTGGTGTTGGAGAAGCCTCGAGAGTCCCTTGGACCGCAAGGAGATCCAACCAGTCCATCCTAAAGGAAATCAGTCCTGAATATTCATTGGAAGGTCTGATGTCAAAGCTGAAACTCCAATACTTTGGCCACCTGGTATGAAGAGCTGACTCTTTTGAAAAGACCCTGATGCTGGGAAAGATTGAAGGTGGGAGGAGAAAGGGATGATAGAGGATGAGATGGTTGGATGGCATCACTGACTCAATGGGCATAAGTTTGAGTAAACTCCGGGAGTTGGTGATAGACAGGGAGGCCTGGTGTGCTGCAGGCCATGGGGTTGCAGAGTCGGACATGACTGAGTGACTGAAATGAATTGAACTGAACAGCCTATGTTAGTCAATAGTGAAGTGAAAGTCCCTCAGTCATGTCCAATTCTTTGCAACCCCATGGACTGTAGCCTACCAGGCTTCTCTGTCCATTGGATTTTCCAGGCAAAAGTACTGGAGTGGGTTGCTATTTCCTTCTCCAGGGGATCTTCCCAACCCAGGGATCGAACCCGGGTCTCCCGCATTGCAGGCAGACTCTTCACCCTCTGAGCCACCAGGGAAGCCCTAATGTTAATGTTAGTCAATGGTGAGTTTTCAATATTCATCAAATACTGTTAGATCCGCACCTTCTAGCTGAATAACTTCTAGTTCACTTATAGTTAGAGGTCTCCTATGCTGATGAAAGAAAAACTTTAATGTCATGCATTTGCTATTTTTCTTTTTTGCCCTGTAACCCATCTCTGATCTCCAGAATGTAGCCCAGGCTACTGCAATAGCTTCCTAAGTAGCCAGCTCCTTACATTTTTGCTCCCCAACCAGTCTACCTTCTCTCTGTGATCAGACACCATCACTCTGCAATTTGAGGTCCTCCAGTGGCATCTCACTGGCCTCAGAGCAAAACAGAAGGGTGGTTTCTGGGTTTAGAGGTCCCCAAACAGTCTGGCCTTTGCCTTTATCTTCTCCTTGTTCTACCTGCTTCGGCATCACTTGCCTTCTTTCTGTTCCTTTCTGTTTCCTTGGTCTGTGGAGAGTAAATCTATGGATTTTCAAGGCTGAAGTCATTTAAGGAGCCTTTTTCTGAAGGTGAAGGAAATATACTTATCACGATCAAGACTTGTGAGTTCCACTTAGAAATGCTCTCAGTGTCATTAAAAAAAAAAAAAAACAACCAGCAGACTGTTTTAATTCCTACAAAATGAGTATTTCTGCAGAAACAATTTAAAGACAGTTTCATATTTGTTGTACTTAGTTATGTGTAATGCATAATGGAAGATTATAAACATGTACATTTCTAAATATGCAAAAATTATAAGTTTAGAAAGGGCAAGATTTTCTCAAGAATTATACCCAGTCTTCTGTTTATATAAAAAATGCAACGGTGACTGAGTACTTTACAATGCTGGAAAGATCCACACTACTTTCATTCACGACTCTGCTATTTAAAGTAATTGCACTATATATTTTTTTCTTATTTTAATTCTTGAAAAAGTGCTTTACAAGAGGAAAGAAATTTTCTTTTTGCTCCTCACAGGAGCATCCAGAATGCCACTGTTTCAGGACTTTCACTGTGATGTACAAAATACTGACACTGATTACACACTTGAAAATGATGAATTGTTTTCCTCATTAGTATGGGAAGCATTATAAACCCTTAAAATAAGACATTTTGCATAGACTTTCTCTGATAGGACTAGTAATTTCAAATCCTCCAGAATCTTGAAAAAGCCAAATTAGTCTAACAAAATGAATTCATACTGTCATTATTAGTGTTATATCAATTGTTACTGGGAAATAATGGTCAATAACAATTTTACTATTAGCTTTTTAAACAACAAAAAAGTTTGGAATTTAAGAATTGTAATAGAGAGACAAAAGCCCAACATTCAGTTTTTGCTATGTGAAGTAAGAATAAAGACAAAAATCCAAGTGTAAAAAAGTAATTTTGGCTGATAAAGTAAGCTAAAGTAGAATTACTGTGTTACTTGAGAGTTTCTTCTAAATGGCAAATAATAAAAGCTGAAGATTGAACTCCTTAAAGACCTTTATGTATAATTAAAACCATCCCCCAAATCTGATTAGTAAAAAGTGGGAATTACAGCTATAACTAGAAACTGAAAATACCACCAGTCTTTAGACGTTATTAAAAAAAAAGCAAAATTTGGTTTGTAGAAAAAAAACGGATTTGTAACTTAATTTTTCCAGAATTTTCCAGTAATTTTTCAAATAAGGTGTTAAACTGAGTAAGAGACTCAAAGCTCAGGGAGAATACCATTTTCATGAGCTGACTTTTACTTTTAGACGGATTGGTAGTAAAATAAATGATCATTTAAACTTTAAATGGGAAGAAAAGAACTAGTTTAGAAAAGGCTCAGGGTAGAAGGCAGTGTGAAGAAAAGTAGAACTGTTAGAGACGCACTAACGCTCTTTTACTTCAGTGGAAAGGATGGGTAAGTGTGCAGGCACAGTACTAAGTACTGTCTCAGGAGACAGTGGCTTTGAGGAAGAGGCGAGTGAGTCTTGCTGATGAGCGGTGTACCATTCCCTGTGGGTCTGAGTTGGGCTGAGAATTATCTCCAACTCTTTAGGAAGTATTTTATTACTTCATAATCAATTATTGGTTCTAAATTATGAATATACTTACATATGAAAAATAAAACAGTTCCAAATCTCTTTAAGGATCCGGCTTGGGCATGACTGTGTTCAACATTTTTAAAGTGATGGACCTAAGAACAATATGAACTAAAGGGTTACCCACATTTGCACAGCAGTTTTGGAAAAAGGTGTGACAAAAATATGGCCTGCATCACTGATGTTCTAGTACATATAAAGCATTTATTAATAAAGGAAAGAAGACAGAAAAAGGATGATGGCTAAGGAATACTTAAAGACACTAATAACTACAAAATTTAGTCCAGAACTAAACTGTGCTTAAATGTGAAGAAAAGAGAATGTAAAAAAAAATCTCCTTATTTACGTGTGAACTATGATTTGCAAGTATGAGGTTGGGCATTAGCTACTACTAATCTTTAAATAATTTAGAAAACTATAGAAAATCACACTCAGATTTGCCTTTTTTAATCACACTGCGTGTGTGCTAAGTTGCTTCAGTTGTAATCACGCTGCTGCTGCTGCTGCTGCTGCTGCTGCTGCTGCTGCTAAGTCGCTTCAGTCGTGTCTGACTCTGTGCGACCCCATAGACGGCAGCCCACCAGGCTCCCCGTCCCTGGGATTCTCCAGGCAAGAACACTGGAGTGGGCTGCCATTTCCTTCTCCAATGCATGAAAGTGAAAAGTGAAAGGAAGTCGCTTATGTAATCGCGCTACCAGAAGCTTAATGTGTGACTATGGACGTTATCTCAGTCTCCTTCATTTCTACATGGTCTGTCAGTCATTTTAGCCATTGCAAAAACCAAAGGAAACCAAACTTCATTTTACTCAGTTATACAAACACACACGAAACACAGTTGTCTCTAGATACTGAAACGGAACATTTTTCTAGTATCACTGGATAAAGGCAAGGTTTTCAAAAATAAAATTGTATCTTTCATTTTATTCTAGTTCCATTAAGTTTTTTCTACTTTACAATCTGGATTTCCTGTGCAGCCAGTAGGACCTACATTTCAAGTGTGAGGAAATTTTAAATAAAGTGGAATGTTTTTAAGCAGCACACTGATGGTTTTGTTTTGGGATACGGAATAGAAAACTATTTCCTCAAGATATTTTGTGTTCAGCATAAAATATTTAAAATGTCTCATTTCCAAAAGATCTGGTGGGAGTTCATGACAGATGTGTTATTTCTTCTTCTTCTTTTTTTTTTTTTTTAGCAGCATTATTTTGTCTAATTAGCACTGGTGAGTTACCCATGGCAGTAGGAAGTTATTGAGAGGAAAGAAAAGTAGACCAGCTTCTTTAGAGAAAAGAACAAACTGGGATAAGATGGGAGAGAGGCACTTATTTATTTTTTTGCAAGGTATTCTGCAGCAAATGCCCACAAACGGCCCACAGAGAGTTCATTTATTTACACATCACCATATGATGAATCAGACCACCTTTAGTCTCAAACAGAGAAAGCCTTGGTACAAAGCAAAGCATTCTCCAGGTGTTAGTTTAGGTTTGTCATTATTCCTATTTATAGACTCTGTCTAGTAAAGGAAGACAAATTACTGTAAGTGGGGGTAAATGTGATTAAATGAGTCCTCTGAAGATAAGAGGGTACATGGACAAGGGTCATTAACACAAGTGACCTCTCTGCCCAGACCATATTTTTATTTTGCCGATTTGGTAAAAAAAAACAAAAACAAAACAAAACACAAAAACAAACCATAAACAACCCTACAAAGCAAGAAGAGAAGAATTTCTACTATGTATATCTAGAGAGAAATAGATCTCTTTTATCCTAATAAGCATTTTCATGCTTTTGCAGTGTTTTAATAACCCACTGCTGGTGCCAAAATACTCTCAGAACACATGAGAACAATATTGGAGAAATTTTTCATCCCAGGGAGACTGATCGGAAACACTGAAGAAACGGAGTTAGAATCAGACTAGATATGAGGCCCAGAATGTAAATTAGTGGATACCAAGATCATCTGAATCAAATGAAAAGTTGACATTTGTAAAGTTTCAATTAAAACATCTACACTCTTTGTTTCACCTGACTGTAGCCCCATATGGCAAGGTCAGCCCTTTCAGTGAACAAACAGCTCAGTCGCCTCTAGTGTAGCTGTTATCTTCCTCAACAAGGGGAGACATTTGGCACAGCCTAAAGCTGGGGCATGAACCCTGGCTAAGCTTAAGACATTTATCTGACAGCATCAGCTGACACTCCACAAACACATTTGCTCTCCATGACCTCAGAGCATTCGTGATTAATCAAAAATGTATCTTGAATCTTGAGAACAAGCTACAACCAGGCACACACAAAAAAAGAATATGCTCTCGATCTCGCTTATCGACTCAAGAGGTATATTGAATTTAGAAATAGCAAATAGAATAAAATGATCAATATGTTCTCACTTGTCCATGGAAGAGCAAACTTTATCCCTCAAGCAAAAGACATTGATCATGTAAATGCTTCAGAACTGCTTTCCAAACTAAAGAATGCAAAATGTACATGGCTTATGGGGGGTGGGGAAGGAGGCCTACCAAAGCAGCAGCTTTTGCTTTAACTTTAAAAAAAAAATCTATAGCTTAGGGACATAAAGGTTATGTCTGTAGTGTGCTATACTTTTAGAAAACCTGTCTGTTCCACTTAAAACCTTTTTTTGGTAACATGTTGCCAAATGTTCTTAATAAAACATTATAAAAGAGACTTTAAAACTTAATGAAGGAACATTATTCGTGCAGAAAAAACTCCCTGCCTCAATTTAAATGAGACACAGTTATAACATATCCCCTATGCACTGTTTACAATTTATAATGTATAATTTATGTCTCTTGGTTCAAACTCACTATTTTCTGCAGTCATCTGCTAAGTAATAAGATTAGCATGCGAATATTGTAATATTCTGCTTCCCAACACAGTATAATTTAGTACATTTTAATTTTCTTTCGTACTTTCACTTTCTTATAACAATACTGAACTCTAATTAAAGTAATGGGAAACAGAAGCATAAGCCCCACCCTTGATGATCTGAAAATAATTATTATTAAAAAAAATCTACAATTGAAATTATTAAGTCCCCTTCTGGCCTGGTTACCCACTGGTTAGGTTACAGGGGTTCACGATCCTACGGCAGTTCGTTCCACTAAAGAAAAACTATTCGTCCTGGTCCCTGTTGGCATGGCAAACAAACTTTCATAGCATGCGCGCACTCTATAAAATGGCGGTACTAATTAGAAGAGATAAACTCATGCTGAGACATGATATGAATCGGCTTTATGTATCTACTAAGCTCACAGCAGTGCTAGATTTATACCGTTGTTGCTTTAAACTAACACTACACAGAAAATTTCAACTTCTAAATCTGTATGATAAGAAAGCAAAAGTGATTGAGCTGGAAAAAACAGAGCCTCAGCCCCTCATTTTCGGTTTCACTTCTAAAATGTTTCTTGTGCACTTAGAGGATGCCCAGCACTTCTTTCCCATATGTTTACCTAACTTGAATTCTTCAAACACGAATTGCAAGTACCAGATAGCACAGCTGTATGTTTTGACATCCATGGTGAAAATGAGCAGAAAATCTAACTGTTCCATATCAAGAAGTATTTTTACTAGTGCTAATGTGCCTTAAATACCTTGTTCCACAGATGAGTGGCCTGGCACCTGCTGCATGAGAAATAGCCAATTACTGTTCAGTGTCTCTAATTTTCTGATTCAATTAGCATGCTTCAGAGCTTTCCAGTTTAATTGCAAACTACTTCACAGTTAGCTCTCTGATTAATCATTGCCCATCTGCAAGCCATCGGAAAACTTAGTGGAACAAATTTGTGTACTTTGGAATGCTGGGAGCTTAGCAAATCAAACTTGTTTTGGTATATAAAGCTTTAATTTTGTTTGCCCTTTTCAGCTGCACTTGTAAGAAGCTCTGTACTGATTAAACAGGAAGTCCGGACAATAATATGCTACATTATGCATATAATTACTGTAAATACAACCGAGATTGTAGAAACATCATTTAAGGTTAGGCACTAACATGAATGGAGAAGGAGGTCAAGAAAACACATTTGGAATCAATTTCTTTCCATTATGACCAAATGTAAGTATCAAGGGTTGGGGGGGGGGCGGTATGTGACCCACAGTGATGTCATTACAGCACCTGTTCCCCTGAAGGCATTTTAAATTCTGGCTTTTCATGTATTCATAAAATCTTTCTTGTTATTTAATTAGTAGAGTACTAAGTTTTATAAGCTTTGTTTACAAAACATATATTAGGGATTTTAAAGCAAACTGGCACCACATTGTTTATGCTTCATTTTCCCAGCTTTCTTGCTGGTCTGCCGAACGTATGAATGGTAGTGTCAGAAAACAAAACTGTTTTAATCGAGCTTTGGTTGGAGTGTAGATTATATCTTAACCCACAATCACGATCTCTTTATTTCTGAACAATGAAACAGGAATTGCGTATTTTGTTCACTCCTATGCACAAACCCCACCGAGGGGATTTTTGCACTGAATGAGGAAGGAGGCTCTATGAGATTCTCTCTGAGGTCCATTCCAACACTCAGTCTCTCTGGCTCATATTTTACAAAATTTGGAACTACTATATATGATTTTTTTCAAAGCTTCTAAATGCATGTACTATGTAAGAGCTTTAATTTCAAATTGGAAATTGTCAACTCAGGAGGCCAGGGGCTGTTGTATGCAGCTCAGCGCTGTATCTCCGGTGCGTCACGGCAGGCCTGCACATTCTTGGTGCCCAATTAACATTTTGGATGAAGGAAGTGGAAGCAGTATGGGTTCTGAATTTTCCATGTCACGTCACAGGGCCAGGTTGGACACTCTGTTCTCCTCCATAACCTAAACAGGATGCAGTCATGTTATCTATAAAGACGTTGACAAATATCATCATCCTGTAAATACTTGGCATAAAGAATAATACAGAGAGAAGAGTGCTTTGCTAATTATGATGCCCTGTAATGGTATGTTATTAGCAACAAACAGCTCCCCCCACCAAAAGGCTGAAGTCTCCTATCTTTTATGAAGATCCTTCACATGTTGTGGGAATGTCTAAATGCTGAAAGTTAAAACCCCAATGACAGCCCTAAAAATAACATTAAAGTTGGAGACATGGTTTCTGGAAATTGCACGATGAAATGAAAATTTTATCAACAGTCAAGGGATAATCAGTGTGGAGTGACTTTCTGACTCTCTTAACAGTAGGCACGTGTGAGGCCAAGATTCCATGAGCGCTCTAGTAGCTCCTATTCTGTTTCTCTTAAGGGCTGTAAAACTCAAGTGGGCTGACTTCAAGCTTCTCTGAACTTCAATGCAGGCAGCCAGTGTAAGAAATGCTGAGAAGGCATAATCTGATCATAGCGGCTCAGGCAAGTGAGCAGGCAGGCTGCCACATTCTGCTGCCCACGAGCAGGGAAGCACGGCTGGAATCCCCACTAAGATCGAATTACAAAATAATCAAGCTTTGTGGCCAGGCGGGCACGAGAGGCTTTTGCGAGGTCATGACATAAATCAGGGACTAGCCTGGGCAAAACCGTGCAGTCAAAACCAATACTTTTTATACCACATTTACAGTGTGGTTTGCTAGGGAAAATAAATTGTTAATGATGCTTTTTTTTAAATTCAGGAAAGGGCAAATGGTTCTCCTCACACAAACTCCTACCAATTGAGCCTTATGCTGAGAGATAAGCAATTAAACCTCACACATTGAAGAAAAACAATGAGAGCTGTCCAAAATGGAATTTGGCCAAGGAGAGACCACACTGGGCCTTGCCCCCTGTCCTGGGGTTTTCAGTTCTACCTCTACCTAATACCCACTGTGTAGCCGAATGTCTATGTATATCAGAGTAATGATGGAACAACTGAGTGGATAATGAATGAAAACGATTGCAAAGCACACTGCAAGTGCTTAAAGGACCCAAATATGATTTGAGAGGGTGGCATATCTTGGGCCAAAAGAGTCATTTCCGGAAATAATCCCATTATGCAAAAAGAACAGAATATTCTTTGGGAAGCTGGCTGATATGGATGGCTCTAATGTGGCACCAAATCCAGACAGTGATACCCTATAGAGAAGTGTTAACGTTTGTATGGTTCTCAAAGCTGAATCGGCTATAGAAATTATATTTTATTTCCTGAGAAGTTTCAACATGATTGTCTGTGCTACACTAAATATAAAAGACAATGAAATTATAGAATATAATTAGCCTCTCGATAGAAGAAAAATGTGAAAATCTGGGTGGAGATTTCAGAGACAATAGCAGGACTCCTAGGGGATGCCTGTTTGGCAGACTTCTGCTGGAATGACCTTAATCAAGGTGGATGGAGCAGCTACTACAAAGACAACAAATAAGCAAGCAAAAATCTAAATGCAATATAGCCAAGGCTTCTTGGTAAACCATAGACCGGGCGTATCAAGAGATCAGGGGCATACCAGTTTGTGAGAACTTCCAGTAGGGGCTTCAGAGAAACACTTTGAGGTGGTTCAATGTGAACTGAGGGCCATGTGTTGGTTCTTCACTTGCACTTCTGATATGCTGATAATTACTGTCAATAATATCTTTCTTAGACATAGAAGCAATATATTTGCACACTACACACTCAGAGTGCTTTTAACTTTTAACGGGAAAAATACAAGTGACTACAAAGTTCACACGAATTTTTAAGAAATGAAAAAAAAGGCAAAAAGTAGTTGCTTTTAGATAGGAAATCTTATAAGAGATATGAAATTTAACATCTACTGTACTTTAAGCCTATATATTATTGATAATTTAAAATTATAATTAGTGTTCTTGGGACCGAATGCTACACTGAAACTAAATATGCACATATGTATGAGATGTGAGATGCTGCTGCAGGAGAGAAATACCCTATTTTTAAAGCAAAAAAAATCCTACTGAAGTCTATCCTTTCATTTATATGTCTCATGTAAATTACACATAATTTTAAATCTTCAACACGTTGAAAATGGCCAGGTCTCATGGCACTTCTCTTTTATTATCTCCCATTTTTACTTGGCCATGGTAATAGAGACTTTCTAGAGAACATTAGGGATAAAAAATTATACACTTTGAATTGATCCAAGAAATGACCACTAGAAAAAATTAATTTTTATTTGTTTAAATCTGGTAAAAAAATATACATAATAATTTTTCTACTCTAAAGGCATTTTCTTATGCAGTAACACCACAAAAATAGCTTAAGTTTAAAATAGTGGATTTCCCATATGGTTAGTCCACAGCAAGATAAAGTTGTAAATGAGGGGACTATGTGAAGAAAACATAAAAAAGCCTTAAGGGCACATACAAAAAATGTGATTTTTGTATGATTTACATACACAATTTTATTCCCCAAAATTCAAAGAGAAAAGCTTAATATGTCATAATTTAAACTGTATTCCACATCAAGTATTCCTGATTACGTATTTAACTCTAAGATGCAAAACTCAATTTAGAGCATAATGTGGGAGAGGAGTTAGTAAGAATCTAACCTTTTGCATTTCTTGACTTTTTTGGGCTTGTGGTAATGCTGTATTTATAGAGATTCTACACTTTCAAATTTAAGTCTTGAAATGTCAGAAAAATCCCAAAGCTGAGATCTCACAGAAGGTGATTTTTAACAGTCCTTAAAAGTAAAGACTTTATGATCTTCTGACAACTGGAGCTTTCACATTTTAAGATTTAAAATTTTCAGTCCTAATATTACATAAGCACACACATTGGTACGCTTTTAAAGATTCCATCATCTTTTGATAAACCTGGAAAGAAGGGGAAAATAAGAAAATAGAGAAAGAAAGTTGTGAAGTTCAGGAATATTATAGAATCAAAGATATAAAGACTATTTAAAAAGTCTTTTGTATTTAAACATGGTCCCTTATAAGAATATATTTCCAATGTAAAAGATCACAAGATCCAGTTAATTTCTGATTGTTTATAGTAAAGATGAAGATCTAATATGTTGGAGCTTGGATGTAGAAGGACATAGAAGCCAAGAGAGGTTGAATAACTTGATCAAGATTATGCTTCTAGCTAGTTGTAGACATATCTTGAATATACCAGGTCTTTTGTCTTCAGGCTTATCAGTCCCATAGCTAAAATTTTATACATAATTCTTGGAATTCATTTATTTTCAATGTATCCTACCACCATCAGTATGATCACAGAAAAGTCATATCCTCTAGTTTTTGCATCACTTTCAACTCAGCAAACATTTTCCCACTACCTACTATGAGCCAGATGTATATATTACAAAGATAAGACATGGGTTAATCTTATGGCTGAGTGAAGGAGAGAGGACTGGTAAACAAGTATCATTAAAGGCAGTACTTGATTTGACTAGAAAGTCATTAAGTCCAAGGTGCCATTTGGTTTCTGATCAGTAAGATTGAACTACATGATGTCTAAGTCCTTTTCTAAAACAATTTGAATTTCAATTTTTCCCCTCTATTCTTATTTCTTTGATGGACCTCTTAATAAGTAAGCAGTTGATAAGACCAAAATTTCTAAATATTGAAAGTGATTTCAATGGAATACAGTGATATGTTTATGAATAGATATGCAATGAACAAAGCCTTTTATGTGCAAATACGTTTGCGAAATTATGGGTTTCTTTGGCATAGGCCTTTAATGTGTAAATGTTCATTGTAACTCCAAGAGGAAAATTTAATATGCAATGTTTCCTTTTTTTCATTAAAAAAAAATGCCCCCCAGAGGAGCTTTTGTTACTATCTCTATATCTCAGGATTAGTATTCTAAGAAGCATAGTTTGAGTAACACTAGTCCCAACTCAACCCATCCTCCGCACGCACTGGCTAGTTAATCCTCCTAAAATGTTGCTTTCATTGTATTTCTCTGTTCATAATCTTCCAGTGATTCTCTGTGGCATATAAATTGAAGTTCATACCCCTCAGCTCCTTTAGCTGCTGCTTGTACATTCCTCTTCACTTAATTTCTCACAATTTCCTTAAATTTCCAGACTCCAGCCAAAATGTCACTGAATTTACCTAGCTCTTTCTGTCTGGGATCCCACTACTTTCCTTTATCTAGATAGCTTTCCCGGTTCATAAAATTACTGATGACTTCTCTGATAAAAATCATTCAGCCTCTGTTGTCTCAATAAAGGAACACACTGCGCAACTTCCGACCTTCTTACCTGAGCCGCTTTCTATGCTCCTCCCTTTTAGTGGCAGTTCTCTCTTCGGTGCAGATCTCAGACCTCTCTTGCTAACACAGTGTAAGCTCCCTGGGGTCAGGCAGAGGCTCTTGCCTGCCACAGTTCAGTACATTCTCTTATACCTAGCGTGATTTTAAGGGAGGGGAATGGTGAGACTGTTGGTGACAAAGTAAAAATCACAGGAAAGAGAAGCACGTAAACCAGGAGCCTAATCCACCTGCCAATGTAGGAGACGTGGGTTCGATCCCTGGGTTGGGAAGATCCCCTGGAGAAGGGAATGGCAACCCACTCCAGTATTCTCGCCCGGAGAATCCCATGGAGAGAGAAGCCTGGCAGGCTGCAGTCCATGTGGTTGCAAAGAGTAGAATACGATGGAACATGCGAGCATTCAAATGTTCACTTACAAACTAAATACGTAGTGGTTTACATTAACCGCATTTCCCCAATGTCAAATGGTGACTGCTCAGGCAAGAGTTTTCAACCTTGACTGTTGACATATCCTAAATGTATAATGTAACTGAGGTATTTAATATTGAAACTCTATATTCAATGTTTTCTTAAATACTCTTGAATAGTTTCAGCTCATTATACATAAAAGAAGAGTTTTAATTCCAAAAGATACCTCTATCCCAATGAAGGAATTTTAAATAAGAAGGAGGGTGTTCCAGTAACAAATATTTTAAAAGGTTATCTATTATAATTAATAAACTGCTTTAGTGAAACTGCAAAATTAACAGTCTCTTAATTTTAGACTGTAGAATAACTTTTTTTTAAACATTCTTCACAATCAATTTAGTCTTGTCAATTAAAAAAATGAATGTTGCCCAGTAATATTTATCACTGCGACTGTAAATTATTCTGAAATTTGGATAACATTTAACTTCAGGTGACACAAGGCCTTAGTGAATTTCCACTTTCTGAAAAGTTCTTATTTTTAGATATAAAGATTCTCCTCTTTTAGCAACTGAAAGAAATAGTTTTTGAATGTTTTGATTAAGAAAAAAGAGCTTAGTTTAAAAGTAAAGTATATTATCTTTAACCACAGATGAAAATAAACAAAGTATAAAAATAACATCACCCTTCCTGAATATCTGAATATACAGTATTTATTTCTTTATACATTGCGTTATATTCAATAGTTTGGTAATTTTGATAAATGTGATTAGTTATGTCTGTTACTTTAGTATGTATATACTTTCTTCCTTCTTAAAACCATTATTAGAGGATTTGAAAGGTACACGTCATGACAGCAATGATCCTGTTGATCTCTTCACCACTCTACCTTGGGGCCTGGGGCTGTACCTGGCACATAAGAGATACTCAGTAAGTACTTGTTAAATAAATGAACTGCTAGAATACATGCTCCATGAGGAAAAAGAATATATTTGATAGACTGCTAGTTAAAAATCTGGCCCCTGAATTCATACTTGTAGTGTTTGAATTTTGGTTGCACTATTTCATAGCTGTGAGACCTCTCCAAACTTAATTCCTCACCTGCGAAATGCAGCAGTAATAGAATCTGCTTCATACAGTTATTGTGAGGACTAACCCACATAAACAGTGTGCATGAGGAACACCCAATACATTAGCTGCTAGTATCATCATAACACCGACATTATCTTCTTCATTAATCTCATTTGCCATCATCTCTGGTTCCAAACATGCAGCACATGCTCAGTGAACTGTGTGTTAAGTGAGGAATGAATCAGTGAAGTGCAGCTGTATCTGCAAACTTAAGTGAGTCTGTCTACCCTCAGCACACTTCTAGGCAAGGTTCAGACAAATAGAAGGAAAAAAAAAAGACTCTGAAAGTTAGTGTCACCAAATTACTCTTATTGGAACCTGCTGCTTGGAGATCTCGTCATAAAGTCCTAGTCACTCTCTGGTCCTTCGGGGAACAGATGTTTTTTCTATTTCCTTTTTGAACTTCCTGGTAGTGCCTAGCACAGAGGTTTGTATCATTGCTACTAAAAAAATCTTATTTAGCAACCAAGTCATATAAGGTAAAATTTGAAAACAAATAAACATAGATTATAGAATAGGTAAATGTTAGAATTCTCATAATATTTAACATTATCTTAAATCCAGTTTGCACCATTTATACTTCTTGCAATGTTACTATACATTGGAAGTGTCATAGTGAGAATCATTACTTCTATACTTTCTAACTTAAAACTGCAGTAACAATTATGTAAATAGTAACTAAAGAGTTATATTTCTGTGAACTGCCTCATTGGGAGTGGACAACAAAAGTAAGGGTCAGGTTGCTTGGCTCTGAGATACTTATTTTGTCAGTGGCTTAAATCGTTTTAGATTTTATATTCATCATATCTCTCATCAGAAATGTTTTGTATTAAACAGTACTGGCAAGTTTTCTAATTTGTTTTGAGCTTCCCTGTGGAAAGATGCTGTCAGGCTATAAAGTGGCATTGTTATTTAAGGTTTATAGTAATTTTTTTTAATTTACAAAAACGAACATGAATTTCAGTAGCAGAAAGTTTAGTCACTTTTTATTAAGATAAGATGAATAGTGAATAATTATTTTAACTGGGTGAAGAAAAGAAGGGACGAAGACTCAGACAAGAGTTAATCTTAATTTCCTCTTTTTACTGTGTACATTCTTTGTGTAATTCTTTTGCTTTCACTGTATTTTTCAGATTGAAAATTTAAAAAACAACCATAAAATATCCATAAACCCTGATCTTCTTTATCACACTATCTCCCACAAGTGTCCTGAAAAAAGAACTGCAGGTCCTAAAGGTGAAGCCAGTGGTTCTCAAATGTTCATGCGTACTAATCACGGGTGCTTGTTAAAAAGGCAGAATCCTGGGACACACCCAGGATTTACTTCTGGTCTCGGGGTGTGGCTCAGAGTCAAATGAGAAAATGTGTCAAGGTAAAGGAAAGAAAACGAACCAGTTTGTCCTTCTATCTAAAATCTAAAAACCTTCTTGTTTCTTTGCCTATTTTTACTTTTTCTGGACTTGAATACAGGGTTCCAATTGCTTCTAATCATTAGAAGTCTCACGGTCACAGACTAAACTACATCAAATTGCTTTTTCATACTGTTAAGGTACAATATTCTCCCAGATGTCTGATCACATAATTCAGTCCTTTGAATTTTCCTCTCTTCTTTTCCTTATCATCATGGCCAGCAAAAATGGGTCAGAAGTGGAGATGGCTGGTAGACAGCAAAAACTTGTGTCTAAAACAGATGAAAAATCTTGCCGTAAGAAACTTGCCCTCTCGGGCTTGCATTGGCTAATGACGTCACTGATCACCCACCTTGGACACACAGGAAGCACTCATCTCTCTTTCACAACCTTCCCATTTAAGTAGCAAGTGGTAGTCTTTGTTGCCTAGCAATGAACTCCTTCCTCTCCTGTCTCCATGATACGCACTTTAATTCTCATCATAACCTCCCTGAATATACTTCTCACTGGTCTTGTTTATTCTCTTCTCGTTCAGTCTATCCTCACATCACCACCATCAATCTGATCATGCTAGTCCTAGACTTAAAAAATTCTGAGGGGTCCCCACTATCCCTAGAGGAAAAGTCTAAGCTATTCCTTAGCAGAATCCCCTCTATCTCATAGAATTTATTTACCATAATGCCTCATCCCAGGGGCCCTTGTGCTCAGCCATACTAAATTTCTGCCATTCCTCTAAATGCTCACATGAGTCTATATTCCGTACTTGGGCATAAGATCTTACTTTTCTTTGCAGAATGCCCTATTTTCCTCTAGTCATTACTTCTGGGAACAGTTAATGTTTTACTTCTGGTGAAAATCCTCCCTAAACAGTCAGGCTAAGCCCGTGACTTCCTGCTGTGCATTCAGAGCCCTTCACATGGTTTTCCAGTGAAACACATCACACTGCTTTTAATGATTTATTTACATGCTGCTGTAGAGACGGCGAAGCACTCATGAAGACCTTTGCTAAAGCAACTGAAACAAAGCACGTGGATACCCAACGGTACATTTCCCAGCTTTGCTTGTCAGGTGTGGCCACATGACTCCTTCCTTTCCAATGTAGGGAATCCTTTCCAAATGAGGGATTTCCCTGGTGGCTCGGACGGTAAAGCGTCTGCCTACAATGCAGGAGATCCAGGTTTGATCCCTGGGTTGGGAAGATCCTCTGTAGAAGGAAATGGCAACCCACTTCAGTACTCTTGCCTGGAAAATTCCATGGACAGAGGAACATGGTAGGCTGCAGCCCATGGGGTCGCAAAGAGTTGGACGTGACTGAGCAACTTCGCTTCACTTTCCAATGCAACAAGCGAGGAATTGATTTGTGTCACTTCTGGCCAATGCCTTCAGGAACTGGGTATGACTCCTCCGTGTTCTTATTTCCTCCTTCCTGTGGTCTAGAATGCTGATGAACCTACAACCCAGATGTGGCCATGCAGATGACACGGTCAAGAAACAGGACAGAAAGAACCTGGTCTCTGAACCGGGCTGTGTGGGTTGGAGCCGTCTGCTCATCTGGAATGCCCACCTGGGACTGTTATATGTGAAAGAAAGAAACTTCTATCTGCTTTATATATCTGCGGTCTTATTGTTAGAGCTGCTTAGCTTTATCTAACTAATACAGGCATTTTTCATCTTCTGGCTTGTTTGTCCCTTAACAGTAGAAACTCACTTATGCTTTTTTGTGTCTCCTATGGCAAGCAAACAGTACTTAAATTAATGCTAGCTGGATACACCTTGAAGATAAAATGGTTCTGGGCCTATGCTCAGTCCAGTGGAAGGACCAGCGGCAGAGAGAGAAGAAGAAACGATACCATACAACAAATATTTCACATGTTACTATGTCGGGACATCTTTGGAGATGGTTAGGTCTAAGTGATAAAGGATCTGAGGATGCTTAAAGAAATGGAGTCAGTAAAAGAGATCTAGAATCTGAGATCAGGAGAGAATGAAACACTGGTAAGTTCTCCAAAAGCAAGGGAGTAAACGAGGACCATCAGTTCCACAAGCAGCAGAAACACTGTCCAGGAATACCATAACTACTGGATACTGGTCTGTTTCCCCTGGTAGTCCTGCTATGTTGCTTAAATGTGCATAGGAAACAGCTAGCTCCACCAGACAGGTACTTCCTCTTCTCCACCTTGTCCATCCCTACCACGAACCATGTAATGCTCTTGTACAGCCCCTTCTCCCTGAAGGTGAGCTGGCCTCTTTGAACACAGAATATGATAAAAGGGATGCTGTGTGACTCTTGAGGCTAGGTCATAAGTTTTGCAGCTACTGTCTGGGACTCTTAGAGTACTTGCTCTTTGAATGCTCCCTCTTGGAACCCAGCACATGCTCCAGGAAGCCCAAGATACATGGAGAGGTCATGTGTACTGCTCTGGTAGATAGCCCTGGCTGAATCCCCAGCCAAGAGCTAGCATTAACTGCCAGCCTTGTGAATGAACTACTTTGGGTGTCCAGCTTGGGGAATTCCAATGAGAATCTGACTCCAACCATATGAGAGATCCCAGACAAGAACTTTCCAGCTGAGCTCAGTCAATCCACAGTACCATGACAGATAATAAGAGGTTGTTGTTTTAGGCCAAACATTTTTAGATGATTTATCACACAGAAACAGATCACCAGAACACTAAAACCGATACAACCCCGAGCTTTGCACAATGTTTTGAAGACATTATAAGCATTACTTGGAAGTGATTCGGGCTATTAAAGAACAATGCCTCCCCAAAACCAATGTAACAGCTTTACTTTTTTCCTGACCTTATGTTTTTTTTTCTCTAAATTTCCAAATCATCATAAAAATGTTTGAGAAGGCTATTCAAAAGCCTGCCTACCTTCGATGTGTTTACTTCTTGAGCAGAAAAAGACACAAAACTACTGCGGAAACAACAAGCGGACTAAATTATACTTAACCTCCTAAGAAAGACAAATTGGAATGGTACATGGAGTCAAAAGTGTGGACATATCAGAATGCACTTCTGATTTTGTAATGATGTACTGACTGCAACGGGCAGCACTTATTAATAAATGGACATAGTTGGAATGGAGTCACTGCGGTACCCAATCAGAAGAAACTGTCAAGACCCGGTTTGGTATCTATCCCATACAACCCCCCCCCCCCATCAAAATTGGGTTACCCTCACTGAACCATCTCTCAACCTATGTCACCCCTTCTGTGCTACAGCTCTGGGATAACTGCCTTTACAGAATCAATCCTAAAGGCTTGGTCATCTTAGAAGAGGGCAAGATTATCTGAATCCTGAGACAAAACATAAAAAGTTTGAATGCAAGAAGTTTCACTTCAAGTCTCAATTTCCATGCTTTCTTCTCCATCTACCTCTCAAACACCCAGTGTCTCAAAGCTGTCCTTAGTCTACTGCTGCATTATCTTGACTTGAAGCCATTCCTATATGAAATCTTTCCTGAACCTCCACGAAAACTTCCTTGTCTCCTCTTTGGTCAGTGATTTCCCTGAATAGCTGATTGACCCGTTTGAAGAAAAAAGTCAAGATGACTCTCACGGCCCAGTCACATGGATTCTAGTCCTGTACTTGGATCCCTTTCCCTCTCTTCATTTTCACTCTCATCATTGGCATTTAGACCTTTTGCAGGGACCATCATAATGACCTTTAAACTGCACTTTCCCTACTTGTGGACTTTCCTTCTCAATATATTTTACTTGTAGCTGCTAGAGCAATCCTTCTGAAGTATAGCTCTGATAGTTCACTTCTTTAATTAAACTTAAAACACCTTTGCTTCCTAAAAGTTTGAAGAAAAGAATGCAACCCCCCCTTAGTCTATCATTTAATATGCTCTGTCATCTCATTCCCAACTAATTTATAACTTTATTTCCTGTATTCCCTGCTCACATTCATGATCCATCTACCAGACTCCCTCCTTGCTACTTTCAATGCTCATATAACATACTCTCTACTTTCTAGCTCTTGCTGATAATCTTAGCTCAAATATTCTTTTTTCCCTATTAAGAATCTCCAAATCCTATCTATTTTTCCAGCTTCAGTTTAATGGACCTCCCTTCCTCAATCCCCAAATATCTTGTTGGCTCTTATAATCAGAGAGAATTACACCTTCTTCCATATTTCTCTATGACCTAAATCAATATTTGCCTTGTGGTCCTTATTCTTTTCTCCATGAATTACTCAATTTATAAATTTTTATCTCTTTCCTACTTTATTTTATGAAAAGTAGAATATTCTGCACATAGTAAATGCTCAATAATTACTGTTGCATGTGTGGGGATGTTATGATTTGTAGATATGTTACTCATTGTAGACATCATTTAAATTTACTACTGGTCATAGAGAGACTAATATGAGGAATGCAGTGGTGAGAGAAAGGAGAGATTTTTTTTGTGGGGGAAAAAATGAATAAAAAATACTAGTATGCACCTACCATGCAGATAACTCACTTCTCATGTTCCTTTTTCTCATTTAAAAAGCAAGTTTGGTTAGCTCTTCCTGTCACGTTGAGAAAAAGGATAACCTATCTATTTTCACATTTATTTATTTCTTCTTCATCTTTATGCTTATTCTCTCTTTGAATCTTATACCATGAGCTGGCTCCATCTCATCTGTCCTAATTACTGGTTCTCTAATCTGTTTGCTTTTCCCTTTGGGTTTTGATACTTTGTGCGTATTTCTTGTCTTGATGAGCACTTGAGAATTACCTTGTTTTGGTATATGCATTGGTCTCCCTCAGCCATCCAAGTAACCACTTATCCTTTTAAAATCTTTTATTTAAAACTTTGCTTCATATTAACACAACCTTACTTATGACACCATCATTGTTTAAGTGGCTAAAAACTCCTACACACAGTGAGCTGAATGAAAATCTCACCTCATGCGCCACACAGAGCCTTCATATTTTTAATAAGTGTCTCACATACAGCTCCTTTCCACTTCCCACAGGATTAGGGACAGAAAATGGCAGAGACAGGCTAAGTACTCGAGCAGTATGGCTGCAGAGTCTGCGTCTTAACTACTGTCTTACACACAATCTGGGCAGCATGCCTGTGTAATAATTTGTTAACGAACAAAGATCTTTGAGTGTGTTCTAGCTGTTTATATGGGAGGCTTGGTATGGACTGTCTGAACAGTTTGATTCTAGAACGAGTTTTTACTGGCATGATCTAGAGTGCAGAGAGTTGGTTTTGTCTAAGAATTAAAATCAAATAATTTTGCTCAGACTGTGGTATGAGTTTGTGACACTGGTATTCATGGGGCCAATAACATTAAAAGTCTGTACCACGAGCAAGCCTTGGAATCTTCTCTCCCCTGTATTCTGACAGTTCTCAACAAATACAGAACCACCTCTTTTGAGTGCTCCTGAGTGCAACAGATTTTGTTCAATGTCCTAGGTCCATAAATTCATTAAAAAAATCTGTCCTTGAGAGCCTCAGTCCTGCTCTCAGATACTAACTTCACAGATATAAGTTGGCTTGGATCTTGCTTAGAGTTGGTAAGAACATCAGGGATGCTCTGGACCAAATCACAGATTATGCGACTTCTTCCAGGCTACCAGAGCTGTCGGACTCAGATAACCATCGTGAGTAGAAACTGCACTGCTGACCTGGATAAAGCATCCGTGAGGGCAGAGCAAAGGCACATGTGGGTGTGGGGTGGGCTGTGGAGACTTGCAGAGCTGCTTATTCGCTTGGCTGGAATTCTAAGAGCTGACGATTTCCCATTTCCATCACGCGCCGCTCCTTGACTAGTTAGACAACTGGAAATTCTAACTTGGGATTGCACAAATTCTATCTGTTGAAGAAATAACATTCTCTGACAATGGTAAGTGACACAAATTCCAGTTGGGGTTCTTAGAAAGACATAAACCACAGGAAGAGATGTTGTATATGAAAATGTGGAAATGGCAGGTAAGGGAATTAGAATCCTATCATTTTTAAGACCACGGATATTTTTCTAATAATATCTATAGCAGAAAGTCATTGAGTGATTTAGTAAAAACTGTATGAATATTTCGGAGAAGGCAATGGCACCCCACTCCAGTACTCTTGCCTGGAAAATCCCATGGATGGAGGAGCCTGGTAGGCTGCAGTCCATGGGGTCGCTGAGGGTCGGACACGACTGAGCGACTTCACTTTCACTTTTCACTTTCACATGTTGGAGAAGGAAATAGCAACCCACTCCAGTGTTCTTCCTGGAGAATCCCAGGGACGGGGGAGCCTGGTGGGTTGCCGTCTATGGGGTCGCACAGAGTCGGACACGACTGAAGTGACTTAGCAGCAGCAGCAGCAGTATGAATATTTATACAGCTCACATGCAAACATCGTTGCTGTTCAACTCAGTTATTTTCAGGTATGCACAATGCTTCCCTGGTAGCTCAGTTGGTAAAGAATCTGCCTGCAATGCAGGAGGCCCTGGTTTGATTCCTGGGTCGGGAAGATCTGCTGGAGAAGGGATAGGCTACCCACTTCAGTATTCTTGGGCTTCCCTTGTGGCTCAGCTGGTGAAGAATTGGTCTGCAATGTGGGAAACCTGGGTTTGATCCCTGGATTGGAGAGATCCCCTGGAGAAGGGAAAGGCTTCCCACTCCAGTATTCTGGCCTGGAGAATATAGTACTGCATAGTCCATGGGGTCACAAAGAGTTGGACACAACCGAGAGACTTTCATTTTCAAGCACACAACGCTAGACAACAGTGAAGTTTCCTGTCTCATAAGTCATTCTGAAGGCTGGATCCATCAAAATGGAATATCCAAACAGCTTAACTGATGGAGGAGACACAGAAGGTTTGAGAAAAGTCATATTAGGTGTAAATTTCAAAAAGAGTAGGAATAAAGAAGATTGCATCAACTGAATTTGAGAGTAATGTTAGTAATAATGATAAAACATTAAAAGTCAGAATAGGATAAAAGAAATTTGGCAAAAATACTGATTAAAGATTAACATTGAATTGGAATAGACTAACAATGCTATTTTATGAGTGTTTCCATCTCATGCAGAGGAGTCATGATCAATTTTCATTTTATTAACTGAACTCAATTTATTATCAAAGAAAAATATTGATCAGGCTTATAGAGATGGTAACAAAATTCAACAGTTATGATCACTGATTTTTAGTTTTATCTTTTAATTCCATTTTCCTTTCATGGAATTCCGTCCCTGGTGGCTCAGCTGGTAAAGAATCCACCTGCGATGCAGGAGACTCCGCTTTGATTCCTGCGTCAGGAAGATTCCCTGGAGAAGGAATAGGCTATTCACTCCAGTATTCTTGGGCTTCCCTTGTAGCTCAGCTAGTAAAGAATCTGCCTGCAATGTGGGAGACCTGGGTTTGATCCCTGGATTGCGAAGATCCCCTGGAGAAGGGAAAGGCTACCCCACTCCAGTATTCTGGCCTGGAGAATTCCCTACAGTCCATGGGGTCACAAAGAGTCAGACACGACTGAGTGACTTTTACTTTCACTTTTCCTTTCAAAGCAAACACATGTTTCCATAATATGTAAATAACACAATTTAAAAAATTAAGTAAATAGAAATATACCCAAACAATGCATAACTTGTACTAAGTACTATTCTAAGTACTATTCTACTGGTCTGAACTTACACTGTGCATTAAAAAAAAATATTTTGTCTCTCTAGAACACTAGATTGCCTTTGAGAGATAAAGAGTTCATAAATTTATAATGGTAACCAAATGAAAACAGAGTAAAGTTTCTAGAGGAAAACACAGCTCTCCTAATGAAAGGCCACAAAGCAAGAGAAATGTAATGTGCATTAGATTCATATTGTGCGGAATGTGTTTGGATCCAATCTAATGCTTGCATACATTACTCCAATGCTTTGAGAACAGAGTAACAATTGTAATCTTGCTCTGAATCAAAATAACAGAATCTGTCATTTGACATGCTGTAGTGTTTGCACTTTCATGATTGTTCACAGAATAATTGTATGCTTCCTCTTACTGTTATATTGTAGAAGTTTCCCTCTTCAAAAAATGCTGCTCGAACCATCTTCAGCAGGAATCAGTCAAAATCAGTCACCATGTTTCAGCAGACATTTTCAACATGCTTATACGCACGCTTATGCGTCTCTCTTGATAAAATGTGACTCTTACACGTCTAGTATGTTATTTCACCACAATTTGCATTGTTATAATAGGTTATTGATTGATTTTCAGTTTAAGGGACTAAGGTAGTATTCAGTAATGACTGAGTGCTACAAGTTTATTGCAAGTGCCCAAGGTTCACTCACCCCAAGCAATTTGGTCAATAACCAATTTTTATACTTCTATCTCCTTCAAAATTCCAAACCAATAATCCCTGTGTGTGTTTTTTTAATTATTTCAGTATCAGACTAACATTTCCCATGGAAATCAATATGGGTGCGATCCATTAGCCAAAAATCTGCAGTACTTCAATGCAAACATATTAAAAATATTGATCTTGCAAAGCTACTGATATTTTGATTGACTTTAATGTTTGTAAGCAGTAATAACAGAATTTCAATGACTGAAACAAACTTTTGATTAAAATTATAGATTTTCTTGGAGGGGGCTTGCTATTTTACTGGTTTAAAGCATGTCACATGGCTTCATGCCTGCTATAAATGATGGCAGTGGGATATACTTATCCAATTCCTTATTTGTAAATATTTTAGTCTATCATAGCCCACACATCTTAACTGTACTTTGAACTGCTCTGATGTTTCAATTCCACTTATTACTATATCACACAGTGAGGCAGAATTTTCAGACTGAAATGGCAGAAATCGAGAGCTCTAATCCTTCTTTAACCATTAGGAGATCTTTGGGAAGGCATTTAACTCTTAGTTTAAATTCCTTGAATGTAGAATGGAATTAACCTTGGAAATCAATGAACATTCTCAGTACATTTTGAGATCAATGGACAATAAAGACTATGACTTACACATACAAAAGATTATGTGACCCAAAGATACATCTCCTAAAGAAAGCACAGAATTTTGAAGCTGTTAGTGATCCTCCAAAAATGCTCCCATTTTATGTATGAAGAGGCTGGGCTGAGGCCCCCAGTGATAATACAATCCAAGGAGCTTGTCCGAGGTCTTTGCTGATCACCTTATTTAAAACATACTACTGGCTAGAAGAAGCACAAGCTGGAATCAAGACTGCCGATAGAAATATCAACAACCTCAGATATGCAGATGACACCACCCTTATGGCAGAAAGTGAAGAGGAACTAAAAAGCCTCTTGATGAAAGTGAAAGAGGAGAGTGAAAAAGTTGGTTTAAATCTCAACATTCAGAAAATGAAGATCATGACATCTGGTCCCATCACTTAATGGCAAATAGATGGGGAAACAGTGGAAACAGTGTCAGACTTTATTTTTGGGGGCTCCAAAATCACTGCAGATGGTGACTGCAGCCATGAAATTAAAAGACGTTTACTCCTTGGAAGGAATGTTATGCCCAACCTAGATAGTATATTAAAAAGCAGAGATATTACTTTGCCAACAAAGGTCTAGTCAAGGCTATGGTTTTTTCCTGTGGTCATGTATGGATGTGAGAGTTGGACTGTGAAGAAAGCTGAGCACTGAAGAATTGATACTTTTGAACTGTGGTGTTGTAGAAGACTCTTGAGAGTCCACTGGACTGCAAGGAGATCCAACCAGTCCATCCTAAAGGAGATCAGTCCTGGGTGTTCATTGGAAGGACTGGTGCTGAGCTGAAACTCCAATACTTTGGCCACCTCATGTGAAGAGTTGACTCATTGGGAAAGACTCTGATGCTGGGAGGGATTGGGGGCAGGAGGAGAAGGGGACGACAGAGGCTAAGACGGCTGGATGGCATCACCGACTCGATGCACGAGTTTGGGTGAACTCTGGAAGTTGGCGATAGACAGGGAGGCCTGGTGTACTGTGATTCATGGGGTCACAAAGAGTCGGACACAACTGAGCGACTGAACTGAACCGAACTCTTACAAGGCACTCTCCCATTGCTTTAACCTATATATATATATATATAATTTGTCTATTTATTATTTATATGTTATATATATATATATAATTTGTCTATTTATTATCTATTTTCTCTTTTGAAATTGAAGCTCTATGCAACAGGAATTTTGTTTATTCTTCTCACTGCCAAATCCCTAGCATCCGTAATAAGTGTCTGACATAAAGGAGGACTCAGGGAATGTTTTCTGAATGAAGGCAGGCAGGCACCAGAAATGCTAATGGAACAGAGCTGCGTTGGGTAGAGTTGAAATGGGGAAAGGACTTGGTTCTCTCGACTCTCATGCTGCTCTGGAGTTTCATTCTTAATATGTTCCTTTTACTGCTCTGGATTTCTGGATATAAGCATCAGAGGGGATTTGGACTCCTATCAATTGTACAGTGGTAAAGAATCTGCCTGCCAACGCGGGAGACACAAAGAGATGCCAGTTTGATCTCTGGGTCGGGAAGATCCCCTGGAGAAGGAAATGGCAACCCACTCCAGTATTCTTGCCTGGAGAATCCCATCGACAAAAGAGCCTGGTGAACTACAGTCCATGGGGTCATAAAAGAGTCGGGCCGACTGAGTGTGCACAAAGGAATGAGCAACTGTACTGTACTGTAGAGTTCTGTCAGAGTGCAAGAATATTTTCAAATTAATTTTAACCACTTCACTATTCAATTATTTATTCTTCCCTGTATTTTTTCTCTATTTGTTTGCTCTATCTTCTATGTTGAAATTGTAATACATTCTCTATATTTTTATTTGTGACCCTTCATTGGAATAAAGAAAAACATCAAGTAGTTTAAGCAAAAAAATGGAAATCAAAACTTACCCATAAGCTGCCTGTTTCATTTCTACTCTAATCACTCCCTCATAATCCTTCAGGGGAAGCACCAATAAGTAACTTGCAAGTGTGCAAGGGACTTCAGCTTCTTCAGGAAGTCTATTAGCTTTCTCCCAAATTACTCTACCCTGGGGCTGCGGCAGTTCAGACTAAAGAATCTACCTGCCATGCAGGAGACCTGGATTCGATTCCTGGGTTGGGCAGATCCCCTGGAGAAAGGAATGGCAACCCATTCCAGTATTCTTGTCTGGGAAATCCCATGGACAGAGGAGCCCAGGCTACAGTCCATAGGGTGACAAAGAGCTGAACTCGACTGAAGCTAGTGAGCAACAACAAGTTACCGTAAACACATACATATTACATGTGCAAATATAAAACAAATGCAGTTCAAAAGCAAGTCCCACTGGCCCTCTTCCACCAGGTCACTGCCACCACACACCTTCGAGAACTGCCTGCTGCTGCTGCTCTCTGGTAGGTCTAGGGGATGCAGAGGTTTAGAGCCACAAGATCTGGGTTAACATCCTGCGAACCTTGGTTTGTTCTTCTGTAAAAAAGCTCATAACACTCACTGCAAAGATGAACCACGAGACCATGAGGAGTAAACAGGACGATACACACAGAGGGAACGGCTCACGGCACCTGTGCCATCAGATTTGGTTCCCTTCTTCTCTCACATCAGTAAAAAAAAAAAAAGGCTAACAAAGCTTCCTGCTTTTTAGTACTATTTTTTAATTCCTTAAGACTCTTACTTCTGTGAGTAAGCTCACAGAATTAGAATTTCCTTATAAAGACTGAAGAGCAGAAACGAAAACTGAAAAAGTTTTAGTTTAGATATTTGTGTGAGACCACAGGTGGTTGGCTTCCTGGGAAGCCATGAGGCTGATGCAGGGCGGGACTGCTTCGAAGATATAAATGATACAATTAATCCGGCAAAAGAAAGACTCTGATGGCTGGAGAAGATACTCTATACAAGGACCAGGGGCCTCCAGGCACAAGGTGACACTACATTTCGAGCACTCTCTCCCACTTGCTGTTACCTCTGCTACTCCACCTTTGTAAGTGGTCAGTGCCCTAACATCCCGACCCTCCTTAATCCATTCCTAGAAACTACCTTCAGCTTCATAAGCATCAACTCTTGATCTAATCCTCAAAAATAAGCGTTGGTATTACTACGACACTGCTGTTGAAAGCCGAGTGAAACACGCTCACGACTCCATCACACACCATCCCTGCACCACAGCAAGTGCGCCCCTTTTGCGCTCAGAATCCCTGTGAAAACCACCGGATCTTCACTTTCGGGGGGACCACATGCCACTTTGAGAATATGATAACAGGCTATCATTCTCTCCCTATCATTTCAATTCAACACAGGATTTAAAGGGTTTTTGGAACTCCCTGGAGCTCTGCCGTGGATAGCCCAACCTGAGGGTGTTCAAATTAATCTCTCTGAGTTGGAAAATATCAAGATGTTCTCTCTTCGCAGAGCATTGCAGGTATGTAGTATGGAGATATTTGCTCATGGGTGAAGAAGGGAAAGAGAGGAGAGAGGCAAGTTTTAAATGGAAAGTGTTATTTTTCTCTTCAAGTTAGAAAGTATTCAGATGAAGGAAAAAGACCATTCAAATGCCAGGACTTGGACGCATGCACCATAAGTTGAATGCATGCAAGTCAGAAGATTTGGCTTAACTCCAAGCACAAAGTATTTCAGCTCCATGGGGGAAGTTAACCATAGGCCAAAACCTCACAGCATATATATAAACCATTTAGTATTTTAAAAGGTCCAATATTTTAATCTCTTAAGAAATTCTCAAACTTCTCAGAAATTTAAATAATGCAAACATTTTAAATATAGAGGGCTAGCAGTTGTTGAGAAATATTTTGGCATGGATTCTAATGGAGATTTGTTGATCTTTTTTCAGGGACACACTAGAAAATTTGAAACAGTCAGTGAGCACTTGGAAGACATCACCCTAATTTATGACTATTTTAAGGCACATCAGATTAGGGTCTGAAACTTCCAGATATCATGCTTCTAAATTGTAGGGTAAAGCATTTGTCCTCTTTAACTGAAGATAAAAATTGGAAAAACAGTATTTCAAAGGCTTCTTACTCTAGCAACCCCCCATCCACATATTCTTCAATTAAGCAACCACTGGTCAGAGAGCACAGAATAAAAGCTATTCAGTGAAAACTCAACAAAGCTGGCAAAGAAATGCTTAGTAATGACAACAGAGAGACTTGAGCTCAGAGACTTAAGACTCTGCAGTTGAGAGAGAGTCAACAATCTGGCCTTAAAACCTTATGGGGAAAAAGTGGAAATGGTGGCAGATTTTATCTTCTTGGGCTCCAAAATCACTGCGGACAGTGACTGTAGCCACAAAATTAAAAGATGTTTGCTCCTTGAAAGAAAAGCTATGACAAACCTAGACAGTGTGATAAAAAGCAAAGACATCACTTTGTCAACAAAGGTCCGTATAGTCAAAGCTACAGTGTACAGATGTGAGAGTTGGACTATAAAGAAAACTGAGTGTCAAAAGATTGATAGTTTCTAATTGTGATGCTGGAGAAGATTCTCGAGAGTCCCTTGGACATCAAGGAGATCAAACCAGTCAATCCTAAAGGAAATCCACCCTGAATATTCACTGGAAAGACTGATGCTGAAGCTCTAATGCTTTGGCAGCCTGATGCAAAGAGCTGACTCACTGGAAAACACCTTGATTCTGGGAAAGATTCAGGGCAGGAGAAGGGGGTGACAAAGAATGAGATGGTTAGATAGCAATACTGACTCTATAGACATGAGTTTGAGCAAACTCTGGGAGATAGTGAAGGACAGGGAAGCCCGGAATGTTGCAGTCCACGAGGTGCAAAGAGTCTGACACGATTTAGCAACTGAACAAGAAGTTATGCGAATCAGCAGTCTGACTCCTAGGTTTATAACCAAGAGAAGTGAATAAGGCATTCAAAGAAAAACATGTGCATAAATGTTCATATCAGCGCTATTCATAACAGTTAAAAAGTGAAAAAAAAAAACCACTTAAGTGTCCATTAACTGACTAATAGGATAAATAAAATGTAGTGTATAGTCATACAACAGAAAATTATTCAGCAATAGAAAAGAATGAAGAACTGATACATGCTACAACATGAACCTTGAAAACACGTAGCTAAATGAAATAAGCCAGACACAAGAAGCCACACATTATATAATTCTATTTATATGAAACGTCAGGAATAGGCAAATTCATAAAGACACAAAGAAGATTGGTGGCTGTCAGGGGCTTGGAGGAAGAGTGAGTGGGTAGTAACTGTTTAATGGGTAGAAGTTTCCTTATTTTGGAGTGATGAAAATATTCTGGAATTTGATAGTAGTGATGTTGCACAAAATTGTGAAGGTGTTATAAGTCATTGAAATGTACACTTTAAATTGGTTATAATAGTGAAAATAAAAAATGTTATGTTTTACTTCAATTTTTAAAATGTAGTCAAAATTCTTTTTTACTTTATTTGTTATAATTCTGGTGGATAAAGATATTAGTGAAACAAATTCCTAATGAAATTAAAAATTGCATATTATCACAGGTTTTTTTAAAACTCATAAAATTTGTTTGATTAGGGTGAGCCTTACTGAAGTGGGAAATAATTCAGTCACCTGGATAGTTAAGAATATTATCATAGGTATATATTTATAATTCTCATAAAACATGACAAAGACAAAGAGGGGGACAAATTTACTTTACCCAAAATTCACTGGAAGCTAACCAACTCTGCTTTGGATAAATGAACAAATCTTACCAAAAGTAGGGATTTAACTGTCAAAAGATAAAGGATTTATTGCTTTATATTTACCCTTCTTGTATGTGCGAAAGCAGTGAGGTTTTTTTTTTTTCTTCCTGTCTACAGGATACAAGGCAAGGTCCACTTGGTAAAATTTGGGAAATTTGAAATGAAGTAAACTTACCAAATATTCGTTAAGCACCTAATTACATACCTACACCATGGTCACTATATTCAACTTAATTTTTACATTTTAAAAAATTTTATATTTACTTTTTAAATTTAAAATTCATTAATTTTTAGCATTTATTCTTTTTTAAAATATAATTTAAGGGTATACATTTTTTTGTTTAGAAATCAAGCTATACCAAAAACTTTTATGGGTTCATTACAGCTCAATTCTAAATATTTTCTAGATTTATTCTTTGATCTATAAGTTATTTGGAGGACTTTTTCTTTTTCTACTCTTTTACTTCCTTCCCAGTATTTATTATAAAAAGATTTCAACTTTAAGAGTTGTAACAGCACAATGATTATACATATACTTTTCTCCCAGATTCAATAACTATTAACACTTTGTCATATGCGCTTCTTTGCTAGCACATACTTTTTGCCCCCTGAACCATTTGAGGGTTAACTGCAAACAAAATGATTTTTTTTACCAACTTTACTACTGCAAATATTTGTTTTCTGTCCATGTCATAAGAGTTGCATTGGAATACATACTTTATAGTCAGTCACCCTCATAAAAGTAAGTTAGAAAGCACATTATAATTATCTTTACTTTTCCGTAAAACTTGTCATTATTCTACATGCACTCTGAAGGCAATGTGCCTTCTGTTTTTGTTTTTTTTTTTTTGGTATGATAACATTCTGATTTCTGACTTAGAGGTATTTTTCCATGTTAAATGGTCCTCTGCACCTTTCAATTCAAATCTTTCCCCTTTCCAAGTCACATTTTCCATAAACATGAGACACATATCCATACATCCATTCTGTTAACCTGGGAATAAAGCCTTGATGCATATAACCCTCATCTGGGTGCTTGTTTTCTGCTTTATTTATTTTAAAACTTTTTATTTTGTATTGAGGTAAATTAACAATGTTGTGATAGCTTCAGCTGAACAGTGAAGGCACTCAGTCACACATATACATGTATCTATCTACCCTTCTGCAGTCTCCCCTGTCACCCAGGTTTTTCTGTTTTAATTTAAATTTTAGTTGCAAGACACATTGCTTCAATGAGATGATAATCTCCTTCAAGATAGGGCGCAGGTCTTCACAACCTCATGGTGAATGGATATTAAATTTCTTTCTCAACTAAAATACTCTAGCATGATACTTGTAGAGGAATGTGACTGCACTGAAGATTATGTATATTTTACTCAATTATACAGAAGTGCTATAAACTCAAATAAATTGGTACCATAGTTTGGTTGCCAATTTATTTTTGTGTCACTGAATCCAACCCTCATATTCTCCAGATGAAAGAATTTTCCTGCTGAAAGAGTTCTTACAGCTTTTCTAGTTTAGTCATACATAAATATAATCCTATAATTTTTCAAGCTGAGGAAACAAATCTACAGAAGTTAAATGACTGATATTAAAAAAAAATTTAAAACCAAAACCAAAACCAGAATTAGATGAGCTAATAGATTTGAAGTACTTAGACTAGGGCCTGGTTGATAAGGAAGGGCTTCAAAATATTATTAACCTCAGAATCAAGGTTTTTCAAAGCCAGTTTCAGTCATTTTCTGTTAAAACACATTACCTCAGAATTCTACAGTAAAATAATGAAGACAACGCTGGGGAGCACGTCACACGTTCTTTTCAGAGCAAGAGATGCAAGCCAGGAAATCAGGCAGCAGCCATCCGCAGAAGAGGGTCAAACTATTCTTGCCTTCCAAGAATTACAGAGATTTCACACAACTATGCAGATTTCTGGCTTCTTTGGGAAAATGAGAAAAACCTGACAACAATGGGCTTGCATTCCTGAACGTCACCCATTAGTCGGGGTTTGAATTTGTAACCACTGTCCTTTAGCTAAGGTCTTAATTATGATTAATGCATAGAATGATAACTTTGATTCATGTAGTAAGAAACACATTAGTTAGAAAATACTGATGTTTGTTATACATAACTGCTAGCTATACCTAGTAGTTATTTCCTACAGTAGGAAAATGGATTATTATAATAAGGATAAAAACAAAACTGACTGTAGTATTTAAAGGGTTAATTATAATTTAGTGGAAAATCTATTTAGAGAGAAGAACCCTCTCTCTGGATTTTAGGCACACAATACCACTGTATTTTTCTTATATGAGAGATACTGGTCCAATAACCTTGATTCATTTGTTAAATAAAAACAAATGACACCATTATATTTGGAACCATTTTTTTTCTAATCTAAATATAGCTCTTAAGATCTGATGTTTTAGTCAGCCTGCTTTTGACCGGAACTAAGCAGCTATAAGAGAAAACATTAAAAATAAATATAGGTTAAAACACATTAAATATCCTCTCTCCGCCACCTTACATTTTTTGGTGCTAAAGCATATGCTTTGCCACCTGCAGATAAAAGTCACACACTGAGAGTGTATATTCTGACAAGAATGACTAGTTACAAGCTTGCCTAGTGATTTTGGACAGTAGCACTTAGGAAACCTTCAATCTGGCGGTTTTATCACCGCACATTTTGTAACGTATTCCTACAGTCTAAAGTTGTACAAGTTTGGGGATCTGACCTTTGGGAGAAAACAAAATAAAATGAAACCTAAAGGATCCCAGGGTAGCATTTTGATTCAGCTTGTTCTATTTTTTTGGTCAGATACATACCTTTTTCTCCCACTTATTTTACATCTCGATGACAATGAAAATTTTTGTATTTTTGGATAGAAGTGAATTTCTATTAAAAGATCAAGAAAATCTCCATTTCTAGGCAATGGGAAAATCTACTGCCAGAGTTAAAAATCATAGTTGTTCCATGAGGAATTTATTTTCCCATCTTATATTTCCTTTACCCTTGCTCGCTTTTCTATTTTATCTGATTCTGTATTTATATAGTTAATGTTTCATCTTGTTCCAAAAGGGGTTTGCGGCTTACAAAAAGAAACTCAGGCAGGACTTTCAGTGATGGCAAGCTAAGAGACTGGCAAATCTTCTCCCTAAATACAACCAGGAAAGTCGACAAAATTGTCAAGTGCAACCATTTCAGCACTCCAGAAATCAACCAAAGACAAACAACAACTTGAGAAGTGTTTATTCATGACACACTGCTGAACGACAGGTAAGAACAGGCAATCTGTGTCAGCGGCAGCACGGTGGCGCTTCCAGGGTGGAAACTGGTTATGAAAAGAGAGGGCTGACTTGACAAGAAGTAGAAGGAGAAAAACCCATGGCTAAGGGTGTTACCAAGCAAATAAAGCAAACCCAGCGGGACACTCGGAGAAGGCAATGGCACCCCACTCCAGTACTCTTGCCTGGAAAACCCTATGGGCAGAGGAGCCTGATAGGCTGCCGTCCATGGGGTCTCTACGAGTCGGACACGACTAAGCGACTTCACTTTCACTTTTCGCTTTCATGCATTGGAGAAGGAAATGGCAACCCACTCCAGTATTCTTGCCTGGAGAATCCCAGGGATGCAGGAGCCTGGTGGGCTGCCATCTATGGGGTCGCACAGGGTCGGACACAACTGAAGCGACCTAAGCAGCAGCAGCAGCAGTGGGACACTGACCATAAAAGCCCATGACCCTTCTCAACAGAGGCTGGGATCTTACTTGGGGTGATCTGCAGACCAGTGGGTTAGTCAGATCTTTAATAGTGAGATCCTGGAAGTGAGAAGGCCACTGAGAGCCTAGAAGAATCCCCATACATCTGTCTTGTCTGGGAGTATAAGCGCTGGAACAGAAAGAAATCTCGGGAAAGTCCAGGAGAAAATAAAAGATTGAGGTGGACTTGAAAACTACAAGAATTTTTAATACATTCTTCAGCTCACACATAGATTCACCCAGAGCCTTAGTGTCTTGGGATGACTGTGCAAACTCTGACGATTACACTATGCAGGCAAAGGGGTGACCTCTAGGAAGCCAGACTAAAATGAAAATAGGAATGTTTAAAAATTGCAGCAGTAAAAATAACCCTGAAGGGAAAAAAAATCAGAATCTAGAGTTGCTGTCATTACTCCTATTCAGTATCGCACAGAACATTGTAGCCAGTGCAGCAGGCAAGAAAAGAAATGAAAGGCATGCATATTGGAAAGGAAGATATATATTGTCTTTATTCACAGATGACTCGGTCCTATATGGAGGAAATCATAAACATTCTACCAGAAAAATTTGGTAATAAACTAATAAACACATTTGAGTAAGGTCACAGGATGTAAAGTGAAGTCGCTCAGTCGTATATGATTCTTTGCAATCCCAGGGACTGTAGCCCACCAGGCTCCTCCATCCATGGAATTTTCTAAGCAAGAGTACTGGAGTGGGTTGCCATTTCCTTCTCCAGGGGATCTTCCTGACCCAGGCATTGAACCTGGGTCTCCTGCATCACGGGCAGATACTACTGTCTGAGACTCCAGGGAATCCCGAGGATATAAAATCAATATGCAAAAATCAATTTTAATTCTTTATACTAGGAACAAACAATTTGAAAATGAAACTAAGAAAAGAAGTCTATGATAGAATAAAAAAGAATGAAAAATTAAGAGTATATTTTACAAAGAAGCATAAAAACACTAAAAACACTTCTAAGAGAAATTACAGATGATCTAAATAAAGAACAAAGAACTTAAACTACCTGATTTCAAAATACTATAAAGCTACAGTAATCAAAACACCATGGTACTGGTATGAAAAACAGATATAAAGATCAATGGAACAAAACATAAAATCTATTAATAAGTCTTCAGTTAGATGATTTTTTAGAAAGTCCAAGGCAATTCAAATGGGGAAAAGATAGTTGTGTTTTTTAGCAAACAGTGGTGGGAAAATCAGACGTCCACATGTCAAAAAATCAACTTAGATCCTTACTATATAGCATACACAAAAATCAACTGAAAATGAATCATACCTAAATGTTAGAGCTAAAGCTATAAAACTTCTGCAACAAAAAAGGAAATAATCTTTGTAACCTTGAGTTTGGCAAAGATTTTTCAGATATGATGCCAAAACCACAACCCATAAAAGAAAAAGAATTATAAATCATCAAATTTTGAACTCATAAAAACTTCTGCTCTTCAAAAGATACCATTTAGAAGAAAGAGATAAACTGCAGCTGAGGATAAAATATTTGTAAATCACACATCTGATAAGAGACTTGTTGCTAGAATATATAAAGAGCTCCTTGAATAATAAGACAAACATCAGATTCAAAATTAGGCAAAAGGTCCCATCACTTCATGGCAAATAGATGGGGAAACAGTGGAAACAGTGACAGATTTTAATTTTTTGGGCTCCAAAATCACTGCAGATAATGACTGCAGCCATGAAATTAAAAGATGCTTGCTCCTTGGAAGAAAAGCTATGACCAACCTAGACAGCATATTAAAAAGCAGAGGTCAACAAATTTGCCAACAAAGGTGAACCCTTTGCCAACAAATGTCCACCTAGTCAAGGCTATGGTTCTTCTAGTAGTCATGTATGGATGTGAGAGTTGGACTATAAAGAAAGCTGAGCACTGAAGAATTGATGCTTTTGACCTGTGGTATTGGGGAAGACTCTTAAGAGTCCCTTGGACTGCAAGGAGATCCAACCAGTCCATCCTAAAGGAAATCAGTCCTGAATATTCATTGGAAGGACTGATGTTGAAGCTGAAACTCCAATACTTTGGCCACCTGATGTGAAGAATTGACTCCCTGGAAGAGACCCTGATGCTGGGAAAGATTGAAGGCAGGAAGAGAAGGGGACAACAGAGGATGAGATGGTTGGATGGCATCACCAACTCAATGGACATGAGTTTGAGTAAACTCCAAGAGCTGGTGATGGACAGGGGAGGCCTGGTGTGCTGCAGTCCATGGGGTCGCAGAGTTGGACACAACTGAGCAACTGAACTGAACTGAACTGAAAAGAAAAAGAGGCACTTCACCAAAGAAAACAAAACATGGCTAATAAACATAAGAAAACACATTTAACATCAAGTAGTACTCTTGCCTGGAAAATCCCATGGGTGGAGGAGCCTGGTAGGCTGCAGTCCATGGGGTCGCGAAGAGTCAGACATGACTGAGCGACTTCCCTTTCACTTTTCACTTTCATGCACTGGAGAAGGAAATGGCAACCCACTCCACTGTTCTTGCCTGGAGAATCCCAATGACGGGGGAGCCTGGTGGGCTGCCGTCTATGGGGTTGCACAGAGTAGGACACGACTGAAGCAACTTAGCAGCAGCAGCAGCAGCAGCAACAAATTAAAACTACACTGAGATAATACCACATACCTATTTTATTGTTGTTATTTAGTAGCTAAGTCATGTCTAACTCTTTGTGACCCCCATGGACTATAGTCCACCAAGCTCCTCTGTCCATGGGATTTCCCAGGCAAGAAAACAGGGGTGGGTTGCCATTTCCTTCTCCAGGGATCTTCCCGACCCAGGGATCAAACCTGCATCTCCTGCTTGGCAAGTGGATACTTCACCACTGAGCCACCTAGGAAGCCCACACATCTACCAGGATGGCTATATTCAAAAAGACTGACTATACCAAGTGTTTGTGAGGATGTGAAGAAACCTAAACTCTCATAGTTTGCTGCTGTGAATATAAAATAGTATAGCTACTTTGAAAACCAGTTCTCCAGTTCCTTAAAGAGCTAAATAAAAACTATTACATACAGAATGGATAAATAACAAGGTCCTACCATACAGCATAGGAAACTATTGATATAGTCAATATCTTGTGATAAGCCATAATGGAAAAGAATATAAAAAAGAATGTATATATATATATATAATATATATATAATTGAGTCACTTTGTTGTACAGCAGAAATTAACACATCATTGTAAATCAACTATACTTCAATAAAAAAAGATAAAAACAAAGCTAAGTATAAACTTACCAAATGACCCACACTCCCAACTTTCACTCCTAAGTTTACACTCAAGATAAATGAAAACATATGTCTGGACTTATTCATATGTGAATGTACATAGCAGTATCGTACATAATAGCTCCAAGGTGAAAATAATTCAAATGTCCATCAACTGGCAAACAGATGGACGAAATAGTATATCCATACAATGGAATACCAGTTAGCAATAAAAAGGAATAAATTACCCCATGGCTGAATTTCATAAACACTGTAAGCAAAGCAAGCCAGACATAAGAGACCACATACTGTATAATTCTACTCATATGATATCTGCAGAAAAGGCTAATCTACGGAACTAGCAGATCACTGGTTGTCTGGGCTATGGGTGGGAGCAAGACTGACTGCAAATAAGCACAAAGAAGTTTCCTGGGGTGATGGGAATATTTTAAAATGAGATTGTGGGGATAATTGCGCAACTATAAATTTGCTTTAAAAAAGTACTGAATTGTACATTTAAAATGGATTTATTTAATAGTACATAAATTCTACTTAAAATAAACACGATCTAAAATTATAAGAAAACATAAAAACATTTGAGGAAGTCAAGGACAAGCAAAAAATGGATGATAAAATAATGAATGAGTGTGATCAGTCTTCTTTAGTTGCTACAGGTGAGATGCACATTAGCTCTAACCTTTCAAAACAGCTAAAGCTTGGAGGGCACTACATGGGGTATTTCAGGGGTTCCCAAACATGGGAAACCACCGGGGATTACGGATTACCTGGATCCCACCTGAGACATTCTAATTGGATTGTAAAAGGAAAGAGACCTTGGCTGCTCAGGTAATGCTCTTGTGGAACAAAGTCTGGAAACCATGACAACAGCATACTGTAAGATTTTCATTGTTCATATGAAAAAAAAAATAACCAGGGAAGAACTGAATTCTGGGATGAACTTCTCCTACAGGTCCTCCTAAGAGACAGCCTCGTAAGATGCAGTGGGTTACTGCCTCTACGTCAGCCTCCTCCTGGCCCATTGTCGGGTGCAGAGACAGTGACCCTTCAGTCCTTAGGGCTGCCAAGGGGACCAGGACCCCCTCAATCCACACCAGGGTACTGAACAAGTATTATTCTCTTATAACATAGGGCTTCCCTGGTGGCTTAGACAGTAAAGCATCTGCCTGCAATGTGGGAGACTGGGCTTCGATCCCTGGGTCGGGAAGATCCCCTGGAGGAGGAAATGGAAACCCACTCCAGTATGCTTGCCTGGAGAATCCCATGGAGTCACAGAGTTGGACATGATTGAGTGACTTCACTTTCACTTTTCATACAATAAAAAGCACTTCACGTAAAAGGTATCTGTATCAGCTATAATGGGGAGTTTCACGTAATTATTTCTTTTAACAAGCTGATTGTAAAATAGGATACAATTTGGTTAAAACATTTCTGCAAGAGGCCAAAAATGTCCAGTTATCTATGACCTGGCTTCATTTATTCCATAGTATTATATATATAGGTATAAAACTCACCTGAACTTTCAGGTGGCACTTATGTCAGGTAATTTACATTATTTATTAATGAGGTCACCTTCCCTCACCACGGAGCCAAATTTGGCCAGAGGAGCTGGCCATGTTGCCCAGTGAACATTCCCTGATGCCTGGGAAGCCGTGAAAGGCCTTCAGTGTCCATGTCTTGAAATCTACCATTTTACATGCGGTTTTTAAGCTCATTTTTACCATAACATATACTGCATTGCATAATAATAAGCTTGCAGATGTTATTCATGCTATTTATGAGGGGTTGACCTTAGACTAAAAAATTATAGTTACTCTTTAGTCTGAATCTTCCCCTCCTTCTCTATTTAAGTTAATTCTAAACAGAGTGACTGGTTACGTGCCACTGGGGAGCATTAAGATTCTACTCTTTAGAATTTTTTAGGAATAGGAAATTTCAGGTAAAGTTGCTGGTATAGAAGATTACCAATATGGGGTATAGCTTATGGTATCATATATTCTCTTGGTCATTTGCAATCCTTACTTAGGAGGATCTTCCTAACAAGTTTTCCCAGCAAACATGACTTTGAGAGGATAGCCTTGATAAGTACATTAGTTAATCTTTATGGCTCTCCACCCCATTAGTCACATCATTACAAGAGAGTTACACCAACTACAGACAGTAAAATCATCTTACATATTAACTTCCTATATGATACATCAGGAGCTCCTGTTTTAAATAAAAAAGTGAGGTTCTTGCCCATATATATATAACCACAATGTTCCATCTAACTGTAGAGAAATTTCATTCTTCCCTTAATGAATTTTTACTACCTGTGAAACTGAACCAAGAGGATTTTATTTTACCCTTCTTATATGGATATTGAAATCACCTTGGTTTACTCTGAAAATGAAAGAATGAAAGTGTATGAATCTACTTATATTCTTAAAATGTGTGTATAATCGAAACGGGATTTCAGTGAAAAGTACAAATGTGAGCACAGCAAAATGAAGAAAAGTAGTTCATGAACGTTTAGCACTTATAGCTATAAAAATTTTAAAAAGCACCCTTAAATCACTTTATCAGTTTACAATTGATCACAAATAGAGAATGGCCTTCTGCTGCAATCCCCTTAAGTCATCTTGTTAAATTCTGTCACACATGTGCTACTGTGGTTCTACACTCCTACCTTTGCACTTTGTAGCGTGTAGCAGAGCAACATCATTAACCACTGCTAGGCAGTGTTTACGTTAGTTCTCAAAAGGTTAAGAAGCTGATTATAGCTAAAATCAGCTTTGCCTGAGGCTTCAGGGGCTCTGTGTAATCAAATTAGACAGCAGGGCACAGTGTCACCTAACAGAAACCAGTGGCACTTTCTTCTTTGCTCTGACCCCTTCCCCCACCCTCCATTTTTTACTAGGGGAACAACTCAACGCTTTGTGCTTTTACCAGATAATTTTAAAAGACTTGCTTCTAATAAATTTGACATGCCATCTCGTAAGATGTCCACCTGTTCAAAAGTAATGAGAGCAGGTAGAGACATTTTTGAAAAAAAATTTTGGGAAAAAAATCTTGTTAAAGAGAAGTCTACCTTTAGAGAGACTGAGATGTCTTAAAGTACATTCTTAAAAGGCAGGTGATAACGTGGTCACATGTATTAATACATGATATTATTAATACAGACATTTCCTAGGCTTGGACAGACTGTCAGTTTTGTTCTGCAAAAAAAAAAAAAAAACAACAAACCCCCCCGCCCCCAAAACGCATAATGGTTTATCTGCTTCCAAGAGAACTCAGAGAACTTTTAAAACCTGATAGATAACACATTAGCATTTCTAAGAAGCCATGGGTAACCCACTCTGCTGAGTTTCAGCTCATCCTCTCTCCATCTCTACTCTTTGAAGTCAGGCAAGGTGAACTATATAATGGACGTGTTTAAGGAGGTTTAATAAGGCGAGGAGAAGAGCACACCAGCACCACCTCAGAGACTCCCTTTCCACAAGGTTCTACATTTAAATGCGGTAAGAAGCATTAGTCAAATCCAAATCTTGCTACCGTTGAGCCAAAAGGGAACAAAAGCATGACCACTAGATATTTAAAAAGAAAAGCAATGGCAAATTTAAATAAAATCTAGACTTCTGTTCTTAAAAAAAATTCATGAATCGTTACTAAAACTATATTTGACTTTCAACTTTCAGTTCAAATTCTACATATTTATTAATGAGCTTGAAACACAGAAACATCAGACATATGAGTGATTGGGAGAATGTGACTTTTTGCTAATGATTTATTCTGGGCAATAAAATCAAAACTTGTTATTTTAATTGATTAAGTCATAAAGAGTTCCTGGCGAAGTCAAATCTTGCTATTTGCACAGTCAGACAATTTCTGCTAATCCAGCAGTACTTAACAAATTCACATGTGGTTAGCTTGTCTTGCTGTAGCTGTATATCACATTTCTGTGCTGCAAGCTGTGCAAAAAAAAATCAATATGCCAAGTTTAACAAAAGGACAGGAAACATGATGTTCTCCTATATTTTCAATGAACCTCAAATGACTCTGCTGTTCATACTCAGTGCAATTTATGGCAGTGAAATGTATTCTTCAATGAAAAAAATCTGCAAAGGAGTGAATTATATAAATTCAGGGCTGAAGTTCAGCCTTATTCCATAATAACAATTTATTTAGAAGTTTCTGACATTTTGATTCAATGTGCATAGTACAATCACAAGGCATATTTTATTTTTCTTGATAAAGGCTAAAATAAATACATGCAGTCTATGTATGGTAATACTTTGACAGTCTATGTATGGTAACACTTTAATTTAGCTTTTGCAGACTTTGTTAAAGAAAATATTTATTTATTTATTTGGCTGGGTCAGGTTGGCTATTATATTTCAGGCTCAGTAGTTGCGGGGCGCAGGCTTAGTTGTTTCATGGCAACAAGTGGGATCTTAGTTCCTGAAACAGGGATCAAACTTCTGTCCCCTGCATTCCAAGGCAAACTCTTAAACAGTGGACCACCAGGGAAGTCCCTGGAGACTTTTTTTTGGATGGTCTCTTTTCATATGTGAAATATAGAATGGAGAGGCTATCTATTTGGCAAAGCTTTAAATTATGACACTAAGGACAAAGAGTCCTGTGGGTCTTAAGCTACTGCATTGGTTAACTGACTCTAAGCGTTCACATCTTATTTTACTGCTGCAGAAGTACGCTCAGCGTGGAAGTAGGTTAGGGTGAAATATTAAGAACGAGGCAGGCGCTGTCATGACCAAAGGAATCCGAACTGTGGCCACAGTAGCTTGGTTGTTGTTTTTGCTGTTTTTGAGTAAAAAGAGAATTGGCTTTAGGACTCTTCAAAGAGGCCATATACATAGAAAAATAAGGACGCTGAACAATCCACAGTTAAAGAGCTATTCACTTAAACATATGGAAAAGTCTTCGATAATTTCTCTTCGTTCCAACAAGCAGCAGTAAATGGATTAATGGCCCTTAGCTGGAAGCGCATGTCTGTGATCAGAACTGAAGGTATAAACTGTTGCACACACACACTCAGAGGATTATACGCATTTCTAACTTTGTTTTCATGTGTTATTTGTAGGACACATTTCGTTCATACTTTAGTACACCACCATTTAAAAGAAGACGGGCATTAACCTCCCAATCAGAAAATAACAAGGTAATGATTTTAAGTGTTGAATAATATTGATGTTGCTATATTTAATCATTTCAGTAAAATTCATATTCTTGTTTCAAAACAGAGGATTCAATATGGCCCAGAATACCGGTAAGAGGTTTTTGTATGGTTATTCCAGAGCTTGGGAAAAATGTACCAAGGTATACAAATCTTAAGTTGATTGTGTATGAAGTAGACTTCTCGATGTGTGGACACACAGGGGAGGAGAGGTTGGGATGAATTGGGAGATTGGGACTGACATATATATACAACCATGTGTAAAACAGAAGCAGATCGCTAGTGGGAACCTGCTGTATAGTGCAGGAAGCTCAGCTCTGTGCTCCGTGGTGATCTAGATGGATGGGGTTGGGGAGTAGAAAGAGAGGTCCAAGTGGGAGGGGATATACATATATATATATATATATATATATATACAGCAGATTCACTTCGTATGTACAGCAGAAACTAATACAACATTGTAAAGGAGTTCAGTTCAGTCGCTCAGTCGTGTCCGACTCTTTGCAAACCCATGAACTGCAGCACACCAGGCCTCCCTGTCCATCACCAACTCCTGGAGTTTACTCAAACCCATGTCCATTGAGTCGGTGATGCCATCCAACCATCTCATCCTCTGACATCCCCTTCTCCTCCTGCCCTCAATCTTTCCCAGCATCATGGTCTTTTCCAATGAGTCAGCTCTTCTCATCAGGTGGCCAAAGTATTGGAGTTTCAGCTTCAGCATCAGTCCTTCCAATGAACACCCAGGACTGATCTCCTTTAGGATGGACTGGTTGGATCGCTTTGCAGTCCAAGGGACTCTCAAGAGTCTTCTCTAACACCACAGTTCAAAAGCATCAATTCTTCCGTGCTCAGCTTTCTTTATAATCCAACTCTCACATCCGTACATGACCACTGGAAAAACCATAGCTTTGACTAGATGGACCTTTGTTGGCAAAGTAATGTCTCTGCTTTTGAATATACTATCTAGGTTGGTCATAACTTTTCTTCCAAGGAGTAAGTGTCTTTTAATTTCATGGCTGCAATCACCATCTGCAGTGATTTTGGAGCCCAGAAAAATAAAGTTAGCCACTGTTTCCACTGTTTCCCCATCTATTTGCCATGAAGTGATGGGACCAGATGCCATGATCTTCGTTTTCTGAATGTTGAGCTTTAAGCCCACGTTTTTACTCTCCTCTTTCACTTTCATCAAGAGGCTCTTTAGTTCTTTTTCACTTTCTGCCATAAGGGTGGTGTCATCTCATTATTATTGAAAAAGTCATACATATAAACCCAGTTAGTTGTATGGCCCTAGTATATAACCTGTGTGTGAAAGTTGCTCCGTCATTTCTGACTCTTTGCAACCCCATGGACTATACAAGTCCATGGAATTCTCCAGGCCGGAATACTGGAGTGGGTAGCCTTTCCCTTCTCCAGGGGATCTTCCCAACCCAAGGATCGAAACCAGGTCTCCCACATTGTGGGTGGATTCTTCACCAGCTGAGCCACAAGGGAAGCCCAAGAATACTGGAGTGGGTAGCCTGTCCCTTTTCCAGCAGATCTTCCAGACACAGGAATCGAACCAGAGTCTCCTACATTGCAGGTAGATTCTTTATCAACTGAGCTATCAGGGAAGCCCTAGTATATAGCCTACTCCCAGGAAAGGAGAGAATTAACACTTTTGGAAAAACGCTTAATTATTTTAAGAACAACAGAAAAGATCTATCTATTTTATTTCTGGAGAATGGCTTATTGCTGAGAAAAACTGCCTTGATATGTTATTGGTTTTTCTTAATAGGTTTACAAGGCAATTCAAATTATTTTTCCACATTTCCATCTTTATAGATTTAATATTTTCTAGCTTTTTCTCACCTCTCTAAATGTTCTTTGGTAATACCTCTTTCCTCTTTACTGGAAAGCAATTATTAGTGAGATTTTTCTATCACTTTATTGCCGGTAAATCAAATCTATGGATTCATTTCTGATAGAAATGCCTGTTTCTCTGTCCTTAAGGCAACACGGCCAGGTGTCTCTGGTGTGTCTTCTTCAGACAGTTGATTATTTCTTTAAACCCAAATGGAGTGGTCCAACTGCACTTTTTCTTAGCATTACTTCATTTCTTCATTTCACTTCTTATCTGTCCACACAGGAGATTTCTTCGTAACTTGTATACAATCCCAAATACCAGAATCTTTAAAAAATTATCCCGAGTTTTCCATTTCCCATCTATTTTATATAGGTCAGAATAAACCAGGTGTGGCAAAGCTGAAACATGTGGTCTGTCTGAATTCTTAGGCTATGGAGAGCATACTTAATTCACTCTTAATCAAAGCACTAGGAGAGAATCTCAGAGCTGGAAAAAGATCACGGAAATCATCTACCTACCCACTATTTACCAATGAGGTCCTGAGAAATTCAGCAACTGGACCAAAGGAACATACTGGTTAGTGGTTCTAATCATTCCATACTCACATTGTGCTTTTTTAGTCCTCTGCAATTATTCTGCTCTTCAGGAAGTGAAAATTTTAACTTTTCAGTGTCCTGCGTGTTTTGCTTAAAGGACTTTATTGCAGATATAAAAATACCTTGGCTTCTATTTCTAGCACTCTAAATATCCATTTGGGTTCCTAGTGTTTAAAGAAAGCTCCCTTTCTCATTTTCTTTTTTGCCCTCTTTTCTGAGGATTTTAGAGTAGGTTACTCTCTTCCGACTTTCAACACTAGAAGAGACATGCTTTATTTTGATGCTCACCCATATCTACTTAAAGCATCTTGCCCTTTCTGTTTCAAATCCCTTCAAGACATCCGTTTATGAGTCTTTCTTTATAAAATCCATCTAATTACTGGACAACAGCCACATGCTACCACCATGACTTAATCTTCAGCTCTATTTCTTCATATCCTTCAATTTTAGAAATAAAGAACTGTAGAACTGAAATGGATATTACAGTTTCTTTAGTTTAATCCCTCCCAAATGTAAGAATTCCTTCTATTGGATTGTTGAACAGTGGTCATCGAGTCTTTACTTGAATGCTTTGGAAGCTGGAAAGCTCATTAGTTTACAATGCAATCCATTCCATTTCACAAAAGATACAATCATTATATTGAGCCTATTTAATTTCCATAATGCACAATCAAATCTAGTAAGTCTTTTGTGAGTCCTTTGGTGCTATAACTTTAAGATCTGGATGCTATTCCACCAGAGTTCAAGAGTGGCTCTCCTGCCACCTGCCCCGTGGAACTGAATACATACCAGCAACTTTACCAAATGATTCCAGGAAAATAATTAAAATTTTTATCTGGGTCTTTTAAATAAAAATTGAAAATCTTCAGCTGATGCTAATTCTACATTTCTCAAGAAACTAGCTTCAATGATATTTTAGTGCCTATTTAGTTACACATATAGCAGAAGCTCCAATAAATTTTAATATATTAACTTTCATATTGCTGGAAAACAATATATCCATGAAACTTTACTATTAAAAATATTTTTTTTTACTATAGAAAGCATGTGCTTCCAAGAACTACACTCCCAGCGTTTATGATGGACAATCCATGTTTTAGAATGCATTCCTTCTAACTTCACTGATTTCTGGGCCAAGTATCAGACTCACCCTTCAATACTTTATTTTGTGAACCTAACTAAAGTGGCAGGTATATATACCGTCTTACCTACAAATGTATACTATATTTTGAAATAAACATAATGAAGACTATTATATATTTAATGTAAACATAGCCCTAAGGCCCTGTGGTATGTTTTGGGAAAAGTCAATAAATAAATAAATATGGTCTATTTAGTCATAAAATCCTGAAATTAAGCAAATATGCTAACTCTTTGGACTGGTTTAACTTCGAGATTCATTTTGGGGGTGGTTTTTAATTTGGTAGCTTTGGGAAAGGGGAAGGCAGGAAGCTGAGGGGTGGATCCTCGTGCGGCAGCTCTGTAAGATGAATTGCTGTCAGGCCAACGCGGCTGGTTACAGTAATAGCTGGAAACCATAAGTGTTACAGGCTTTGAAGTCAGTTCAGCTTTGATGTCTTACTCTCATAGTTAATCGTAAGATAGTATGGAAGAGGGAAAAAATAAGACTTTCCAATACTGTCCTTGGTGTCACTTCTCAGGAAATCCAAGCATGAGAAAAGACTGGTGTCTGTGTGAGCTCTAATAGCACCACGTTGCTCTCTATTCTTAAAAAGTTTTAAATTACTGATGTGACAATGAAGATTATTGGTTAGTTTGGGGAAAGCACATGGATTTGCAAAAACATTCTTATATCTGTTGTTAGAATATGTGAACCAGTCAATGGGGATGCATGTATTAATGATGACAGGTGGTATCACGATGCTAACTAGTACTTAGATCAAATTATACAGCAGGCTTCCCTGATAGCTCGGTTGGTAAAGAATCTGCTTGCAATGCAGGAAACCCTGGTTTGATGGCTGGGTTGGGAAGATCCTCAGGAGAAGGGATAGGCTACCCACTCCAGTATTCTTGGGCTTCCCTTGTGGCTCAGCTGGTAAAGAATCTGCCTGCAATGTGGAAGACCTGGGTTCGATCCCTGGGTTGGGAAGATCCCCTGGAGAAGGGAAAGACTAACCCTCCAGTATTCTGGCCTGGAGAACTCCATGGACTTGTGTATAGTCTGTGGGGTTGCAAAGAGTCAGACACGATTGAGCAACTTTTACTCTTTATACATATTTGGTTCTCAACCTTGAGGAATTTATCAACTGAGGACTGATAACACTGTCTGGAAGGAATCTTAGACACCATCTAACCCAAGACTAAAACCTAGAGAAGCTGGCTTGTTTTGGAAACAAAACATGAAGCTGCCAAGCACACCCATGCATACACATAAATTAAATGAAGACCAATAGAAACAAAGCAATTAAATTATTTTGTGAATTCTTGGCTAGAAAAAAGTATTCCTGGAATTTCATCTTTAGAGCATTGTTTCCCTAACTCCAGTTATTTTTGTAACACTTTTATGCATTTTGCCACATTCATGAACTAACAGCACTAATAAATGCCTAGTATTTTGTTTACATCAACTCACGTTTTCAATTTGCCTAGTCCAAAGCAATAATATCCATTAAAAAGGCTTCATGTGTTATTCATATCTTTTTCTAATACATGTAAGAATAAACAATGACTAAAACAAAACAAAACAAAACAAAACCCAGTTCATCTACAAACTACCAGTAATATACACATAAAACACTGAGATGGAGGACTCAAAGGAAGAACACATCCTAATTATTTCTAGTGGTACTTGAATGAGAACTATGATGTTTAAGTCTATACTCTTTTAAGTATTTGGATGTCCATGTGTCCAGTGACCCAGGATAACTTGAATTTTAAATATTCTTTTTTTTCACCTTTAAGTTCACATGAAAAGCTCTGTTTTGCTTTTGGGGCCTGCCCCAGCTTTCTTCATGAGTAATAAATAATCTATAGTAAAAAAAAAAAATCTGTAATAGCTATGATAGTACGAGATTTAAGGTAGTAACATAAAACAGCTGAAAGGGAAAGCTTCCTTTCAACTTTCTTAATAGTGCTGTCATGGTGCTTATTGCTTTAAAAGAGAAAAATAAAACTTTCCAGGTACAGAAACAACCTTATAGGCAAGACCTTGAGAGGAAAAAGAAAAGAACAATTAAAGTTCTATATTTCTTTTGTTTTTGTGTTGGTATCATGTAATGAGATGAGGAAGAATCCAAAGCCAGATACTAGAAGAAAGGGGTTAACTACACCCCATGAAAACAAAAGGTTATTCCTCTGTTAAAGTTCTTACTCTTTAAGTGCATTAGAGTTGACTGTAAACATAAACAAAAGCTACTGGTGGGCAATTAAATTTGAAGAAGTAGCTTATGAAAAGTGGAATATTCAGTATGTATTAGAATCAGTTACACAACATCTGATTTAATAGTTGGATTTTAAGTGTTCCTCTTATAATACATGGTAAATGGTCTCAACAAATCATATTCTGTAATGCAGCAACATGCCAATTTCAGTGTAGTCTAAGGCTTTGTAGGACAAGAACACTGAAGCAAACTAATCTGTAATCCTTTATCTACATTAAAAGGTTGAAAATCTGCAGGCATTTGTAACAAGAACTTTAAAATGAATTTGCCATTCCCAAAGTCATCTCACTAGACAGGAAAGAGGAGCTTGGCATGTGACCACTAAATCTTGGGAGTGCAACACCTCGGGGTTAGAGGGCACCAATGACTTCAACAAATCTCACCAGCCAGGGCAACAGATTAAGCCAGGGGACAGCATGCCCTACAACCCTAACCTGTTAATACCTTCAAATTCCTAAGAATGACCTCCAGTCTGCTCTTTCTTATTAGTTGTTAGTTACACTAATTACAGCTTAACTGGTATTGCTGGTACCAGTTTTTCCCCTCAAAAGACATGCAGAGAAAGGTTATCTCTAAGAGCTTCAAACTATGTTAGCCAAATTCTGCTGTGCACATTAGGAGCACTTACCTCCAGTTTTGAATGGGTCTTTTATAGACATCAAAGGAAAAGACACTAAAAGCAATGTGTGTTTGTGGATTCTATAAAGCGTTTCATGTAGGAAGCTGTAAAAAGAAGAACAGTAACTTCTCCTGTGACTAGAACTTTAGAATAGGTTAAAATCAGGTAATTTATTTTTTACGTTTATTTTCAACATATAGGGGCTGGTGATTTCAAATATAAGGAGCTATTTATACCTTAACCATGATAGTGAAGTAAAAATAATTAGCCCATGAAATCCCCTCAAAATTTATGGTTTTTAGAAAGGGATAATGAAATTTCTATCACGATCTTTTAGAATCATATTAAGTTCAACATTTACATTGATGTTAACCCAACATTATACAGAACTGTGCATAGATTCCAAAGCCCATTTACAAAAGATTCAAATACCATCTGTGAAGCTGCAGTAAATTACCCTGTAACATTAATCTTTAAACCAGGCAGTAAATCAGAACAGAAACATACCAAAGAGATTTAAAGCAAGAGTCATATCTGAGTTATTGAGATTAATGTAAATAGTTTCACATATAACAGTTGTAGGTTCTTAATATCATGTTGTTTTTGCTTTGAATGAAACATATAGAATGACTTCTAAACATTAAAAATAAATAATATCTAAAGGACACCAGTGCTTTTTGTGCATTAAAAAAAAAAAACCTTGTGAAAATGATGATCAAAAAGTGTTGCTAACCTAAGTGAGCTCTGAGTTAAAAATAACAATAACAAAATTCTGATTTTATACAACAGACACATTAGGGAGTGTCTGTTAACATTGTAAAAAGAAACTTAGTTTTACAACAGGGAATCTTTAAACCAAAGCCAGTGTTCTTAAAAGATGCTGACCACAGAATTTTGACTTTGATGGAACTCTCTGAGAAAATGAAGATAGATAATTAGAGTACTCTGTGTCGTCAAACCTAAAATGCCATTGATTTTAAGATTCTTCCTTACTTCACTTTAAAAACACTGCCAATTAGACTATGACATGATGCTACCTTATCACGTGGACTGCAAGATATATTTAGACCTTAGGTAGCTAAAACTGCATCTTGTAATCACAAAGAAATATAGTATTTTATAATAAACTGACTGGTCTACAATATATCTAGTGAATAAGCTTTTTATGCGTATCTGTGAGAGACAGCAATACTTTTACTGTATATAAAGCATTGAGGGGACACTGACCATATTGAAAAGCAGAGACATTACTTTGCCAACAAAGGTCCATCTAGTCAAAGCTATGGTTTTTCCAGTAGTCATGTATGGATGTGAGAGTTGGACTATAAAGAAAGCTGAGCACCGAAGAATTGATGCTTTTGAACTGTGGTGTTGGAGAAGACTCTTGAGAGTCCCTTGGACTGCAAGGAGATCCAACCAGTCAATCCTGAAGGAAATCAGTCCTGAATATTCATTGGAAGGACTGATGTTGAAGCTGAAACTCCAATACTTTGGCCACCTGATGCAAAGAACTGACTCATTTGAAAAGACCTTGATGCTGGGAAAGATTGAAGGTGGGAGGAGAAGGAGACGACAGAGGATGAGATGGTTGGATGGCATCACTGACCTGATGGACATGAGTTTAAGCTCCAGGAGTCAGTGGTGGACAGGGAGGGCTGGCATGCTTCGTGTCCATGGGGTTGCAAAGAGTCGAACACGACTGAGTGACTGAACTGAACTGACCATATATTTTCTATCCTCTCTGAGGACAGAAGAGGAGGAAGAGCAACTGATTCATTCGTGATTTCAGTTTGCTTGTCTAATTTGTTGATTAACTAAGACTTCTTTCCACCAAGGATTTAAGGCAGATGATGAAGAGATCATGTACAATCAAATAATTAGGGGAATGAGAAGGAGAAAACCAGAACTGGGGAAAAGAATAAAAGCAACCAGATTGCAAGAATTTGTATTATTTCATTTAGATATAAAAATAATTGATGAATAACAAAATAGGTCCCAGATTTTTATTTTTTTCCATTGTACTTTTAAAAATAAAGCATAATACATTATCTGTGAGAGTTGAGGGACACTTTTTCCAGAAATACAGAACCCTGGTAATCCACCCAAATTTCTATAAAACAGATGACAACAATATATTTGTTTGGCCGAAAAGTTAGTTTGGATTTTTCTGTAACAGCTTACAGAAAAACCTGAATGAACTTTTTGGGCAACCCAATGTTGTTATGTGTTAGAAGATAAATACCAAATCAGAGTATGACCAAGACAGATATTAAATACTGCGAAAAGTAACCTGCACATATCAGCTGCTCTCCCTTGAAAAGATTAATTTGATGGCACCAGTGGATAAAGCAGGATTAACAGAAGAACTAGTGGACTGTCTGTGTGTGTTCAAATGTTAACACTGATCTATCGTACAGATCCTATTAAGCTATCTTAGGATATAGGTACGTAAATGCCACCCTAGGACCCATAAGCACCCACAGCAGTAATACTGCAAGGAAGCCCTCCACACAGTGGCAAGCAGGAATCAGTAAACACAGCAAAATGACCCACGGGGAAACTATTATACAATCACAAACTTGAATAGCAGTCTGCTGATGGATCAGTTCGAATGTTCAAAAAGTAGACTCTTCTTGTATTTAGATATCCCACATTTCTCTTCTCTGTGCATCAGATAACATAAGCATCTGATTGTGGCACATACGTTAAATCTTCCAAGAGCCTAGAGAAACTGACAGGACAGCTGTAGTGGACATATACAAAGCCCTTCTCTGGGGAAGCGCTCTTCAACTCACATAGCCTTTTGCTGGGCTGTTAATGACCACCTCCTGCCCCAGTCCCAACCTCCTCATAGATGTGGCTGGCCCAGACTGACCAGTCACAGTGGGTTTGGTCCTATTAGTTCAATCTCTTTGGTTCCAGGGATGAGTTCAGGGATCCTCATGGTACCTCATCAGGGCCAGTCTTCAGTTTTCACTAAGATTCTTATTTGGATACTAGAGCTTTTTCTCAGGTGTAATGCTGAATAGAAGATGCTACACCTGCTTCTATCTACCCTCTCTTTCTGTGTGAAGACATCTCTGTCTGCAAGCAAGAAAGAATGAGGTCAACAGGCAAAGGAAAGTAGAGAAGGAGATAGAGGAAGCGTCTTGGTAACAGTTTGAGCCTTAGAATCTAGTAGTGCCAGAGGCAAATCGAACCCTGGGTTTTCCCATTTACATTAATCAATAAATTGCTGTTTATTTTTGTTTTTTTGGTAAGCAACTTGAAGTGGACTTATGCAATTTGAAGAGTCTGTACTAACACAGTAATTGAAAAGAGTAGATTATATTCTACTCTTTTTTCCAACTTCTATATTTATGTGTGCACATTTGAATTTTCACATATGCATTTAAATCTGTAAAATAATTACTCAGTAAATTTTAATAGTGGCATTTTTTCAAAATGTTAATACATGTTTAAGGGCAAGACCTGATGCGAAGAACTGACTCACTGGAAAAGACCCTGATGCTGGGAAAGACTGAAGGCGGGAGGAGAAGGGGACAACAGAGGATGAGATGGTTGGATGGCATCACCGACTCGATGGACATGAGTTTGAGCAAGTGCTGGGAGTTGGTGATGGACAGGGAGGCCTGGCATGCTGCAGTCCATGGGGTCACAAAGAGTTGCCCACGACTGAGAGACTGAACTGAACTGAAGGGCGAGAACTTTCTGGATTATCCATGTAAATGCTATAGGTAACTGAAAGGGTAGCCAAAGTAATTTATACTGAGTTTTCTAATACTTTAAAATAATGAAGGGAGAGGGGCAGAGGGAGAGGAGGAATAATTTATTCTCCTGATGTTTTTCTAGGCACAATTAAAAGTGGTTTGCATTGGCACAAGAGCTTGGTAGGGTAAAAACTGGCACAGAAATGTACTGGGAAGCAAGAGAAAGCCGGCCTAAGATCATGGCTTTGTTGCAGATAATATACAATTATTATACAATAATATACAATTCACTAATAAACAATTGACAGCTACATACAGCTATTTCTCTTGGTTAAGAAAACAGAAGGCCTTGGACAACAGATGCTTTTTCCAGAATGAATTTTCATATTGCTTGAACTATAACATGTAAACCACTTTAAGAACTGACTGGAAAATAACTGTCATCTGGCATTACGATTCGAATGAGCTATATTCCACTTCAAGTTGAGTTATAAAGAACTCCAATAAAAATATCTCTGTTCTCAAAATAATTACTTATCCCCTACTTTCTAAATATCTTATCAAATTCCAACATAGTTAACTTTTAGAAACCTTAAGTTTTCAGGCTGTCTACCTTCAAGCTGTTCTCGGTGGTAAGGGTCTAAAAAGGCAACTGCCCAGTGGAATGCCCCATGAGTCCACCCAAGCAGACCTCTCAAAATTATTCACCTAGTAACTGTTTTAGTATACATATTTCAGGGATTTTCAGAAGTGATATAAATTCATAAGAAACAGACTATCAATGCTGCACCTTAATAGACTTTTGACTTGTCTTCAAAACAAAATTTGTCTGCTGAAATAACAAGCTAAAAAGTGTCACTCAGTGTTTAAGGACAAAGCAAGGGTGTCAAGGGCTTCTCTGGTGGCTCAGATGGTAAAGAATCTGCCTGCACTGCAGGAGACTGGGGTTTGATCCCTAGGCTGGGAAGATCCCCTGGAGAAGGGAATAAGGGAATGGCTACGCACTCCAGTATTCTTGCCTGGAGAATTCCATGGATAGAGGAGCCTGGCAGGCTACAGTCCATGGGATTGCAGAGCTGGGCATGACTGAATGACTAACACTTTCAAGGGTGCCAAGACTTATGCGTTTTTTGATGGCTTCTGACACTGGTAAGTTTGCATGATCTGGGGGAAAACATTTAATCTTTTTCAAATTCTGTAGATGGACAGGGAGGCCTGGCATGCTGTGATTCATGGGGTTGTGAAGTCGGACACGACTCAGCGGCTGAACTGAACTGAACTGAACTAAGATACTCATTTTAGAAAGTTTTACAAAGATTGCTATATATATATATATATATCAAAGCATTTCAATATTCACAGATGGAAGCAAATTGGACTTAATAAAGATCTACAGGCTTTAAATTTTATTTTAAAAAGCATTATTAAGCATTGCATTGTTCTTTATGCCTTGCTAAGTAGTTTTCAATAATTCTTAAGAGTTTTTGCTTGCTTGCTTGTTTTTTACTTCTCAGAGTGACTCTGTAAAGGGATATATTACTCATTTTTATTTCATATGAGAATGAAACAGATGAATCGATTATTTATCTTAAATCAGTTGTTTGGTATGTACATTTACTTATTTCTGTCTCCAGTATCAGGCACTAGGCTACTTACTTAAGACACTGTCTTTGGTACCTGATGGTTTTTTCAATTAAACTCTTCCCAGTGTTTCTTATGATTTCTCAGTAAACATAAAGGAACTGATAGACAACTTTTTATCAAAGCCTAGAGGAGACAACTGACTCTTGAGAAGAACAGGCCAGTGGATCTGCCGACTGTTAGCTTTTCTAGATTTGCTGATCAGCAGTGCAAAGGCAAACCATCTGTAAGCTTTACGCTAGTAGAAAATTATTTTATTTCTTGAAAGAAAGGCCTTCAGAACCTTGGTCTTAGTATTGAGACTGAGGCTATTTGCCATAAGCCAATATAAGGACCAGTCACCCGAAGAAAGATTTTGTGTCTTAGATGGCAACAAATCAACAGAAGCACTACAATTAAAGAGATCATGTTATGCTGTTCAATGTCTCCTTAAGATCGATATATTAATCTTTACACTTAATGTTGAGCAAATATTTTTCCCGATGCATTCTGAAAGATCTATGTAATTAGTTTCATGTACTGAGTACAATCTAACTTTTTGCCATAGTCGTTGCAATTTTAGCCCTTGAATTTAACTCTCAGTTGCAGTAACTAATCATAGCCTAGATTCCTAGTCAAAACCAAGTCTTCTCACTTTTTCTCCCATTCCTGACTCCGTGTCTCTCCTCTCTCTTCTCCCGCCTTCCACTTAACAGCTCCTAGTTATCTTTCAAGTCTTAGCCCTAGTTGTCCCTGTGCTCAAGCGCTTCTTCCTCTGGGTCCTCCTTCTGTCCTTTCCTCTAACCCTGGCCACTGGTGAGGTGATCCAGGGTTTTTCTCACCTCTTTCGTCTAGCCAACCTATGTGCACCTTGCCTCATTCTGACCCTCAGGGCCTAGCCCCTAACAGGTGCTTAGTAGATGTTTAATCGCTGAGGGAGTATAGGGGATAATGCTGCTGCTTATGAGAATGTGAGGGCAGGGAACGAGGGGAAAACAGGAGTTGGTTTGGGGCCACAGCAAGGATTTCTGAAAGATGGCCCAAAGCTGCTCTGCTGGCATTATCCTTTTGCTTTTCATGTTCTGGTATAGCATCTCTGATCTACGTAGCTCATATTTTACCTAACGTACTTAAAATATGAATATTGTTAGTAGTATGTACATGCACATGTTTTTAGAACAAATGAGAAATCAATCATTGCAGAACTGAATAATATTTGCAAGAGTAGGGGCATCATAAAATATGTGTGGTCAGATAATGTAATTTAATGTACATGTACATTTGTGATCAGGACAGGTAGAGCTCTGTGAGCGAGTCTTAGACTGCATACAGAAGCAAACATACCGATTTTTAATACAAGGTATTCCACTGAGTAACTGGGATTACTGCTGTCCTCACTAAAACAATGACAGAAAATGTATATGTGCTTTTTAGCAGAAAGTGTTATTTCATTTAAATGTGGTTTTATTTCAACTGCAGTATCACTGGATCAACTGTGAGAAAATATTTAAATCTCACAAATTCAAGCAGCTTCTGTTTCCTAAATGTTCACATGGTGTATATATGTGCACAGAGAATATTCACCAAATAAATTGTTTATTGACTAATGCAAGGAACTCAGTTCAAAAATAAAAATGATATATATTTTTTATGGAGTGTGCCATTTCTGGAAACTCGAATAAAAAGGATAAAGATTCTTTCACTTTTCATTTAAAAGCGTAACATTCTTGTTAGTGTTTTACTTAAAATTTCGTGGCCCAGAAGACAAAATGTACAGCTTTAGACTCACTGCTTTAATGAAGTGACACAGAAGCAGCAAAACACTCTTTTCTACCTGCGGTGCTGCTGTGATTGCCTTTCCAGGAGAGAAAAGAACACCACAATAAATCCCTATATGGTAAGTCTTTCCCCACCTCTTCTGTTTAAATCTCAAAGGCAATACATATTTAGCAAGCAGACAGGTGCCATAAAAATATGTTTGAAATGAGGTAATCATTTATAATATTTGCATGTGTTTAATGACATGATTACAGAAAGAATGATTTACATTTCACATAGTGAGCAAACTTACTCAGTGTCTACTTAGATTTAGCAATGTTCTTAAAACTATTTATGAAACAATCAGTGTCTAAACACTTGCTATCATCTGTTTTAGCTCTGCTTTTCATAAATATAACACAATCACAACAAATTAAAGGCAAGTCACTTAACTGTCCTGTTACATTAGCTTGATGAAATTACTGGCTGGCAATGCTTAGCAGAAAGTGACAGGGTTTTCTCAATAGGCACACATATCAATTTTTCTGGGGCAAGTAAGAATCATATCTTTATCAAAATTTCCCAAATTTTCTTCTTAAGATAACGCTTCTCAATCTCACTGATGAGAGTACAGTTATTGTGCTCCTAAAACAGAAATAAGTAGCTACTGCAATTCTTCACTCCATAAAGTCATCCATTGGTAAGGGGAAAACATTATTTTTCTTGCAAGTTTTCTGACCTAGGGATAGAACGCAGATCTGGGACTGTCTGGCTCCATGGCCAATGCTCTTTCCTTTCCATTGCAGGCTTCCCTTGTGGCTCAGCTGGTAAAGAATCTGCCTGCAATGCAGGAGACCGTGGTTTGATTCCTGGGTCGGGAAGATCCCCTGGAGAAAGGATAGGCTAGCCACTCCAGTATTCTTCGCCTTCCCTGGGGGCTCTGATATTAAAGAATCTGCCTGCAATGGGCTCTATCCTGGAGTTGGGAAGATCCCTGGGAGAAGAGAAGGGCAACCCACTCTAGTATTGTGGCCTGGCGAATTCCATGGACAGAGGAACCTGGCAGGAGTTGCAAAGAGTTGTATACGACTGACCGACTTTCGCTTTCAGACCTTCATCATAGCCCTCTTATTTAACTCCTTTGCAGGAAAAAATAAACAAGTCTCTCTGTGTTCCTACACTGCTCCCCACCGCTTCCAAACTCACACCTTATATTTTCTGTCAGGAGTGGTAGGTGTTACGGGTTGAACTAGGTTCCCCCCCCTAATTTATATCTTGAAGTCCTAACCCTCAATACCTTAGAAGTTGACATTATTTGGAGGCAGGGTCTTTACAGAAGAAGAGAAGTTATAATGAGGTCATTAGGGTGGGTTCTAATCCAATGTGACTGGTGTCCTTATGAAAGGGGGAAAGTTGAACACAGAAAAACGCACAGAGGAAAGACAACATAAAGAGAAGATGGTCACGTAAAAGCCAAGGGGCGAGGCCAGGGACATATCCAAGACTTAGCCCCAGAGAGAACTGACCCTGCGCATACCCTAACCTTGCATGGCAGTCTCCAGAACTGGGAGCCAATAAATTTGTTCTTTAAGCCACTCAGTCTGTGGTACTTTATTATGGCAGCCCTAGCAAACGAAAATAGTGGGCTCTGGACAAAAAAGCTAGTGAGTACTCAGTGAAGAAATAATATGAATAAAGGCAGGACTGGGCTTGCATTTGGGAGGGACGATTGCAATCGAGCAGGAGACCAGGAAGGAGAGGTCTCAGCGGTCGCCACGGTATGGGGAGCAGTGTCACCCCCTTTGCCCACTCCTGTACTCCATCCTTGTGGCCATATCCAATCTGCAGGGCACTGTTCTGTGCTTGCCTATGGAGACTCATATAATTATTAGAGGCTGGAAACAACTTCAGAGATGATTCCTTTCAATTATACAACATTGTATCGGTTTTCAGACAGTCTCTATTTAAATCCTTCAAATCAAAATCGGCCCCCTACCTAGTTGTCAGTTGACAGCCAAGGAAGCAAACTTCGTAACTGCCTTCCAATTATTACAATTCCAAAGTCATTTCCCAATATCAGATAGAAAGTCTTCCAGCACCTGAGACGACAGTCTTCTTTTGTTCTTTCATGTCTTTAGTTTTGGCTAACAGTCAATGAGCACTTACTATGTAAAATTTCCTAAGATGCAAAAGAGTGATTTATGAGCTATAAAAAAAATTCCCAGACGAGGTACAGTGAAAATACAATAGAGAGAAAAATTATTGGGTGTCTACTGTTTAAGGGAATTCCTAGGGGTTTCTTTTCACATGACCTAATCTTATCTGTTTATCAACTCCCTCACCCTGTGGATTGCTAGACATTATTTCACAGATGAGAAACTGAGGCTGAAAGAAGGAAGTCATTTCAAGCAAGAGATGGTAGGTTACTGAGCTGAGATTTTTGAACCCAAAAGTTTGGCCTGTCTTCCAAACCATGCCTTAAGCTATGGGGCCAAACCTCCTCTGGCTGAGAATATTTGTTAACAGTTGATTTTTATCAGAGGCAATATCCATGTAACAAGAGAACTATAACTCTAAATCAACATGAAGACCCCTGATACCTGATACCTCATCATATTTACCACAAGTTGTCATCACGTTTGTTTAATGTTTACATTAACAAATAACTGAATCTAGCTTAAATTTTAATTAGGATGTTATGAGCTGAATTGCACCCCATAAAAATTTCTGTGTTGAAGTTCTAATTCCCCCAAACATGACCTTATTTAAAGACAGGATCTTTACAAAGAATTTAGGTCAGTTCAGTCACTCGGTCATGTCCAACTCTTTGCGACCCCATGAATCTCAGCACGCCAGGCCTCCCTGTCCATCACCAACTCCCGGAGTTCACTCAGACTCGCGTCCATCCCCTAATCTAAGGACTGGTGTCCTTCTAAGAGGAGGAAACTTGGACTCAGATATGTACACTAGGGAGACAATGTGAAGAGATGGGGGGAAGGTGGCCACCTGCAAACCTGAAACAGAGAGCCTTCCTTCAGAGCCCTCAGGAGGAAGCGATTCTGCAACACTTAGCTTTCAGACTTCTAGCATCCAGAACCATGAAACAGATAATTTATATTCTTTAAGCCACCCGAGCTGCAGTACTGTGTTATGGCAGCCCAAGCAAACCAATATGTGATATATTAAAACGAATTCTCTTTTAATAAAATGGCATATAATAAGACTTGCCCACTACTCAGTCAATAATATCCAAAGTCTTACAGCTGTTTCAGGGGCATTATCATCCATTCCAAGACAACAATGCAACTTAACACAGCTTATACACCTCCCCGGTCAGTGCACAGAATTCTAAAAGAAGGAAGAAGAGGACTAATTGTTAAACAGTGTAGTTACTCCTTTGGAAAAGAAGACATGATATGTTAAACAGGTCGCATAGATTTAGAAGAGAACATTGATTTTAAATCAATGGAAGGCCTCAATTTTTCGTTTTCTGAACAGTCTTTGGCAGGCAGTCAATAGAAGAATCAATAGCAATAAGTAAAGCTGGTTTGTATTTAGAATTTTGTTGGAAGCTGGGGAAGGAAACCTAAGAAACTCAAGTTCAATGCCAAAGCAGCTGATTTTGCCACTGGCAGAAATCACAGCAGGGCTCATAGCTAAAGAGTGAGGTGGTAGACCAGCAGCCCAACATACCAACCTGCTAACTGTTTTCTGGAGGAAGCCCCTTGGGTAAACCACAGTTTCCCAAAGCTTCTCGTTACATTTCTCTTCACTGGTGGTAATCATGATAATGCTAATACCTTGTTTTATGATTTTACTGAGTACTGGGGTAGATTTGCTTCATGACAGATCATCTTTCAATTGGCTAGGGCTATAATCACAGGAACTGATCCTGCCTTCAAATCTAACAATCCATAGATCTCATTTGGCTTCTTCAAACATGACAAGTAGGAAGAATACTACTGTGATACACAGGATTTTGATATTTTCAAATGCTTTCTAAAATTGCAAAGTAAACATTCAGAAACATGAAAATGATTTGGGCTTATATTCTAAATATAGGTTAACTTCACCGAGGTATAGAAACACACTAATTGTAATTGTAAATTACCATGTTGTACAGGAAAACAGACATATGGCAGGTGTCTTCACTCACTGAGCTACACTAGTTCTTTAACATTAATGGGCATCTGATTTAAAAAAATCTAATTTTTTAGCAACGCCTTTCTAACTGATACGTTCCAATAATCCATCATTTAGAGAACTGCATTCCTTTTCTTTTACAGAAACTACAAAACTGAGTAAGAATGAAAAGGCCAGATTTATTATTCTGAAACATTGCTTTATAATGAAAGACTAGAAGAAGCGTATTTTTAGGAAGCCTAGATTTTCTGGAATCTTCACTTAGGAATATTCCTTGCATTTTTAAATTGTACAATACACAAAGCAAATTTAAAAAAAATCATCAGTAGTATCTATTATATTTCCCTGTTCAGTTCAGTTCAGTTCAGTCGTTCAGTCATGTCCGACTCTTTGCAACCCCATGAACTGCAGCACACCATGCCTCCCTGTCCATCACCAAATCCCAGAGCTCATTCAAACTCATGTCCATCGAATCGGTGATGCCATCCAACCATCTCATCCTCTGTCGTCCCCTTCTCCTCCTGCCCCCAATCCCTCCCAGCATTCGAGTCTTTTCCAATGAGTCAACTCTTCACATGAGGGGGCCAAAGTACTGGAGTTTCGGCTTCAGCATCATTCCTTCCAAAGAACACCCAGGACTGATCTCCTTTAGAATGGACTGGTTGGATCTCCTTGCAGTCCAAGTGACCCTCAAGAGTCTTCTCCAACACCACAGTTCAAAAGCATCAATTTTTCCGCGCTCAGCCTTCTTCACAGTCCAACTCTCACATCCATACATGACTACTGGAAAAACCATAGCCTTGACTAGACAGACCTTTGTTGGCAAAGTAATGTCTCTGCTTTTCAATATGCTATCTAGGTTGGTCATAATTTCCTTCCAAGGAGTAAGCGTCTTTTAATTTCATGGCTGCAATCACCATCTGCAGTATATATGTATTAATATACTTTTCCGTAAAAAATAAAAGAATGACATCATAGAGTTTAACAAACTGTTCTGCCTCATTTAATAATCTTCTGAACTGTTTGTCAATTTTCACCATGGATGGTGTTCCTTTTTTACTTAACTCTTTGCTGAACATTAATTTGTTTCTAATTTTTGTTCTTAAAATTAAATAAAAAAAACTGTGATGATCACGTTTATCACTACATTTTTACACACATCTAACAATACTTTCTTATAAACGGTCTTAACAGTTGAAATGACAGACCAAAGGAAAAGCACATTTTAAACATTTCCCATATGAATTACTCAGTAGTCTTTTATGAAGGTATCAACTTACACAACCACAGATGGACTTGCTAAATACTTGTTTCTGTTCATCACGACCATAACACTGTGTTCAAATTATTGTAGTTTCATAGCATCTGGTAAGAAAAGGTCCTAACTCCTTACCTTCAAAAATTCTTTTTTCCTTTTTTCTGTTTTTCAGTTTAGAATCACTCTGTCAGGTAATATTCCCATATTCCACTGGGATTTTTATTGGAATTAAATTGTAGTTTTCATTGTAAAAACATTTTTCTACATAGATAAAACAATTTTGAACCTAAAAGTACTTCATAAATGAATTCTGCCAAGGAAGCTAGTACTTTGAATAAGAAAGACTATTTCTAGAAGAAAGTCATAATTCTAAAAAATAAATCCTTAGGACACAGTTTTAGTATAATAAACAATGATGCATAGTTCTTACATTTTTAAAATATGAAATTACAGAAAATCGTTAGATGCTACTTTAAGAGCAGAATAATGTTTTGGACTAAGAAGTTTTCTTAGACAAGAGGTAGGAAAACTTCTAGGGAAGGGAGAGATTGATTTTTATGATAGGAATCTAATTAAAATGCCAAGGATTGATAAAAGCACAATACACAATACATTATTTGGTATGGATTTGAAAGACTTACGTAATAAGTAATTCAGAGTATTTTTTTACTGTACTGAGCTAGACACCCAGAAAATACAGACTCAAAGAAAAGCAGGAATTACCTATTAGTTTTCAAGGGAAAACTCTTAAAAATAAGATGGCCAATGGGAAGGTGTTTCTTAAATTCTAAAATCGTAGATCGACAGAGAGTCATGGTCCCCGCTGAAAATGTGCTGAAGGCTACCATCAGCATTTGAAGAAAAAGCACATATGTACAGAGGTGATTTAAGATGTACCACTGAAAAAACCACCGGGGAGTGTGGGATCAACTATCACAAATCTCCTCTAAAAAGCATTTCTGAGCTCAAAAGAAACTAAGGGTAATTCCCAGGGAATAAACCAAACGTAGCTGAAAAGCGAATTAGGAAAAAAAAAAAAAAAAAAAACCCACATCTTTCAAGAAAGCAAGGAGAACAAGCAAACTCCTGTGTTTCATCATGGGCTCTGGGCGGGCTCTGTGCACTCTTTCTACTGTGTCCTCAAACCTTCCCCTGGAGGCAATGATTATCCTGGACTCTGTTTACTCAAAGTTCGGCTTGGTTTTGCTAGAAATGATACACTGACATAGTCTTCTGTGACTTGAGCTTTTTGCTTAATGTTGTATTCATAAGAATATGCGTACTGATAACCACTAGGAATGAGAGACACAGTGACTTTTCAATTAGTAAAAAAAGAGAGAAACAAAATCCAAATCCACCTATGTATTGTAATGTACCTTAAAGCCAAGGCCAGGAAAAAAGACAAAGCAGCAATAAACTTCAACCTCATCTTTCTCAATTTTCCTTAAGAGCTCCCATTTCCCTCCCTTATGTATTCTTATGTATTACTTTTTTCAACTGATGGAGCGCTTCATGCTAAACGCCTTGAAATGAACCCCAGAGACCCGTTTCCCCAGGTTGGGCCTGACCAGGAATGAGGGCCCCTCAGCTGGAAAGACTGGGGAGGCTCAGGATGGTGGCTGGGGCAGAGAGGAAATGGTGCAGAGCAGTACGAGTGTGCAAAGTAGGGTCCCCCATAGTTGGGGGCGAGCCAAAATGGAGTCCTGATGTCAGGGAAAAGCACACTGGTCTCCCTGCCAACGGAGGCCCAGCAGTGGGGAGAAATCAGGGCTTGGCCGACTGCCCATCTCGCTCCAGTTATAGAATCAAACTCGGACCTAGTCCTTCTACAGCCAGAGCTGCCCAGCGATGGCCTGCTGGGGTGCAGGCTTCGGCCACTGCAGGGAGTGTTTCTCCAGGCTGTTTCCTACGCATCTCTCCCTGCATGCCTGTCTGCATTTTCGAGCCTGCTGCAGGATCATCATTTTGCAGAAGCCCAGAAGCTTCTCAGTGTCTACTTTGCTCCAGCCCCATTTTCAGCAGCGGCTTCAGCTTCCACGTTGTTGGCGAGGCTCAGCGGCTGGGCCTCCAAGTGGCAGGTGGTCGTCTGGCTCAGCACCTTTCCCAACAGAGCCCCCACGGCAAACCCTACATGGGCCTGCGGGTACCCCAAGGTCTTTCCTCTTCCGCCTCAGCCCCTTCGCCAGCTGCCCCATCTCTTTCTCTGTGGCCAGAGGTCTTCTGGCAGTGCTGCCGGGGACTATGTCGGGCTGGGGGAGGGTGCCTGTGCCCCCAGGAGGGCTTGCCAGCTCCGACCTGGGGCCCACAGGGCACCATCTGGCCCAGGAATTCATATGGCAGGGGTGCTGGAGGAAGCCCCCATCCATTAGGACCTGGGGGCACCCCCGGCCTGACCCCCAGCAGGACCATCACCTGGTGAGGACCACCTGGGCGCTCAACCAGATCGGGGTGTCAGCTTGTCCCCTGCACTGGTCCTCCGGAGCCCGTCCCCACCACTGGGAAAGTTTGAGGGCCTGTGTCTCTGGCCACGGACGTAAGACGGCTCCTGAGCAGGGAGTCTGGTAGGAACTCATGGCTCTCAAGGCTTCCAAACAAGCCCCCAGCCTCACCCTGGAGCCTTGTCACCTAGTGGGCTGAGATGGGCAGTGCGGGCAGGAGAAGCTGAGGCCGAGGGTGTGTATGGGAGATGGCAGGAAATCTGCTAGATCTTACGGATGATTCCTTGGTCCCCAGGCTTAAGGGAGGAGGTCCCTTATCCTGAACTTTGCTTCCAACTCACTCCAAAGTGCAAGTCTCTCTCCTGGGCTTTGCAGCTCCAAACTGGGATCCCTTAGTCTCTGCCCCCATCCTTTCCCTAAAGGGAGCCCAGGCAATTATTTTCAGTTTTTTAGAAGCCTGGTATCTGATCCCTCTCCACCACAGTATCTGAAAGACCACTTTTTTGCTCCACAAGTACTAGTTAAGTATCTTTATGCTACCCCTTAATTCATTAACTGTCCCCTTCCTGCTATCTTCAAGATCACAAGCGCTGCCAAGTCCCTGCGCCCTAAGAAAACAAAGCATCCTTCCCGGAATTTCCAGTGAACATCAGTTTACTGTCAGATTCTCTCCATCCCCACACTTTGTCAGATGCCACTCTCTCAGCGGGGGCTAAGTCTCCTGGCTAATTCCATGCTTGACTCATTGGTCCTTCGAGGCCTTTGCTCCCCATCCTGCCTCAGCGCCCTGGTCCAGAGTTTCCATATACACAGAGACCTACATGTTTCATCTTCCTCCCCTCTGGAGACAGGTCTCTGGGCTGGTCCCACCTGTGGTTCTGTGACACTCTTCATGATACCTTGCTCACCAACATCAGGTTCCCCTCTCCCATTAGAGACCCAAGGATCTTAGAATATTTGTCCCCCATTACGGTCTCAGCTCTGACACCCTGGTTGGAGAAAGCTTAAGGAGGGAGGTGGAAGAGAAGATCAGATCTCAGCTTCCAAGGAGGAGCTCTGGGAAAGGAGAGAGGAGTGATCTTGGCTGGACAGTTGCAGCCTCGGACCTGTTCGCTCTCCAACCCAACCACGAGGAGGCTCTACCCTAACCTATATCTACTGATACCGCTCTTGATGAAGTCATCAGTGACCTTCCAACTGTCCAATCTGATGGCCTTTTTAAAGTCTTCATCTTATTAAATTTTCTACAGTATCTGACAACGCTGACTACTCTTCTGGCACCTCTGTTTTAAATTTCCATGAAACAGTCAGTTCAGTTCAGTTCAGTCACTCAGTCGTGTCCGACTCTGCGACCCCACGAATTGCAGCACACCAGGCCTCCCTGTCCATCACCAACTCCCGGAGTTCACTCAAACTCACGTCCATTGAGACGGTGAAACCAACTAGCCATCTCATCCTCTGCGTCCCCTTCTCCTCCTGCCCCCAATCCCTCCCAGCATCAGAGTCTTTTCCAATGAGTCAACTCTTTGCATGAGGTGGCCAAAGTACTGGAGTTTCAGCTTTAGCCAAATCTATATTCCGGCCCTAATTTCTTTTAATTTCCAGGCTGAGATCCCCACTGGCTTCCCAGGTGGTGCTAGTGGTAAAGAACATGCCTGCTAAGGCAGCAGAGGCAAGAGACAGTGGGTTTGATCCCTGGGTCGGGAAGATCCCCTGGAGGAGGGCATGGCAACCCACTCCAGTATTCTTGCCTGGAGAATCCCATGGACAGGGGAGCCTGGTGGACTGCAGGGTTGCAAAGCATCAGACACAACTGAAGCGACTTAATGTACACACACACACACACAATCTCCACTGCCCTCAATCAAATTCTTTATATGCACTTCTAAGCCTGCCTCTCCTCCAGGGCTCCCTGAGCTGGTGGATGGCACTGCCACCCACTCGGTCACACATACTGGAACCCAGGAATTGTTCTTGACCTTTCTCATCACTTAATGGGAAATAGATGGGGAAACAGTGGAAACAGTGTCAGATTTTGTTTTTCTGGGCTCCAAAATCACTGCAGATGGTGACTGCAGCCATGAAATTAAAAGACACTCCTTGGAAGAAAAGTTATGACCAACCTAGATAGCATATTGAAAAGCAGAGACATTACTTTGCCAACAAAGGTCCTTCTAGTCAAGGCTATGGTTTTTCCTGTGGTCATGTATGGATGTGAGAGCTGGACTGTGAAGAAGGCTGAGCGCTGAAGAATTGATGCTTTTGAACTGTGGTGTTGGAGAAGACTCTTGAGAGTCCCTTGGACTGCAAGGAGATCCAACCAATCCATTCTAAAGGAGATCAGCCCCGGGTGTTCTTTGGAAGGACTGATGCTAAAGCTGAAACTCCAGTACTTTGGCCACCTCATGTGAAGAGTTGACTCATTGGAAAAGACTCTGATGCTGGGAGGGATTGGGGGCAGGAGGAGAAGGGGACGACAGAGGATGAGATGGCTGGATGGCATCACTGACTTGATGGACCTGAGTCTGAGTGAACTCCGGGAGTTGGTGATGGACAGGGAGGCCTGGCGTGCTGTGATTCATGGGGTCACAAAGAGTCGGACACGACTGAGTGACTGAACTGAACTGAACTGAACTTTCTCATCCTCTGGAGGGCAGGAGGGCCTCAGATATTATGTGATGGGTCTCCTAAAACAGTTGAATTCTACCATCTCCTCTCCAGCTTCACCCTTACTGTTTTAATTTAGGTCACATAATTCCTCACTTGCAACATCACAATAATCGTATAGTTGGCTTCTTCTGTATCTCCTTTCAAGTTAATCTTTCTTACCTGTGCTGCTGCTGCTAAGTCGCTTCAGTCGTGTCCGACTCTGTGCGACCCCACAGACGGCAGCCCACGAGGCTCCACCGTCCCTGGGATTCTCCAGGCAAGAACACAGAAGTCGCTCAGTCGTGTCTGACTCTTAGCTAATTTCCCCAAAATCCAACGAAATGAAAAAAATCTAATCATGTCATTTTTTTCCCTCTCTTTTCCCCCCTCCCCAAAACCTAGCCTCCTTTTCCCTGGTCAACAAGGTGGGAATTCTGAGTATGGAACACAGTGTTGTCCCGCTCTTCCTTTCCCAGCCTCGTCCACCACACTCCCCCAAGCTCTCTGCAGCCCATCTTATTCCATCCACGCCCAGTGAGGACAGTTCACTTTGTAATAGAGAGGGCACGCTTTTCGTGGCTATCACCCTTTTCTTCACCCCTCCCCTTCTCTCAGAAACAGCTTCCTCCTTGCCATTCTCATTCTCTTATATCATTCAGGATTCTGCTCAAATGCCATCTCATTAGAGAAGACTTTCCAGACCACCCTTTGTAAAACGGCACTCCTTTCACTCTCTGCTCCCTTTACTAACCCACTTTTTTTTCTTTTTTAATTCCAGCAAGCATTGCTACCTAATACATACTTTTTTATCCTTCTGTATATTGTTTGTCTCTCCACTGCCAAGAGAGCAGGCACTTTGTCTGACTCACTGCTGCGTCTACATGGCCCACAGCTGTGCTTGGCTCAGTAAACATTTCCTGAATAAATGAAGCATGCTGTATTTCCAGTCCATCTTTAAGTCACAGTTTAGAGGATACTTTATGGTGAGGATTTCCCCTAGGCAGAGTTAGTTACTGCTTTTGTGGTCCCCTCCAGGTACTCAATATATGTTCTTTACTCTGACATTTATCAGTAATTATATATTTCATGTTTCTGACTTTCCAACTAGGTACTTAAGGGCATACATGTAGGTGTTATAAAGCCTGGAACATAATAGAACCCCGGGTGATACACTGCTCAATAGACATTTGCTGAATGAGTGAAGGAATCCCCACTTCCACAATTCTGAGAGTGACGCCCATCTAGTTTCAGTTTAACAAGGAGAAACTTGACCCTGCCGGGTGCCTCTCCGTCCTTTCTCTCCTGTACTAGAACAAGGCCCTTATGTAGATGGGGTATTAGTCCTGTGAGGCCAAACTGACGTCAACCCTACAGAAAATGAGGTTGTAGATATGGCCTTGAAGCCATGGGAGAGGGAAAAAGAATCAAGAAATCACCTGCCATCTCTACAGGCTGTGCATTTGGTTATTTGTTTAATGCCTGCATCTCTGGTACAATCCTGGCTAGAATGTATGCTGGTGAAGGGCAATGTCCTTGTCTGTCTGGCTTATTTATAGATTTTCAGCACTTGCAACTGTACCTGGCACAAAGTGGGAAGTCAGAGATATGTTTAATGTTAAATAAATGAATCTCAGCAGCATTCACAATGACAAGACTTCTTTAGTTGCCTTATGTTTCAAGATGATAGTTCATGGAAAACAGTTTGCAGTATACAAAATTTCACCGACACCTATTCTTTCCAAGTATACCTACATGCTGTTTTTTTTTCAAAATTACAAAGCAACAAGTGTCTGCTAAACACAATGAAAGCCGGAACATAAAGAGAATAAAAGAATAATTATATAAATTAAGACTCACATAGTGAAACTAGCTCATTGGCGAGAAAGAAAACCACAGGGAAATAGTTTATAATTTGTCTAAAATCAATAGTTGAATAAAAATGTTTTTAGTGACTTGGAAAAAATGAGTCCAATCTAATTTGAGGAAAGCTTCATTATACTAACTGAGTTAAAACACAGTAGCTACAAACATTTACTAAATTAAAAAGTAAGGCAATATGAACCTGACGGGTTTTTTAATTCACTTGGGTATGCTCAAGGCTTTCTCTTACTTGGTCTTCATCCGCCATTGTGCCTGTCTCCTTGTTTACGCATATGTGCTACTACAATTAAAAACTCATATTCTTAAAAGAAGTCTTGATGTCTCCTTAAAAGTATATTTAATGGGCTACAGAAAGGGGGTGATCAGGGGAAAAAAGCAGGAGCATATTTGGTTGGAACAAAAATAGAGATCAGGGAAGGCAGATGATGGGAATGCCCAAGACAGCCAGCCACTGTTTGGGCTGGGGTGCTTGAGAGGCTAATCCATCACCTTCAACAAACACCGAGACCTCAGAGTAAGTGATTAGATTACAATGTAAGAATCAGGCTAGTCTTATCCATGGGGAATTATAAAGCCAGGATAAGAAACACATGGTCCCAAGCCCTGTGTATTTATAATCTAAATGGAGGAGAAGAGAAACCATCAGGAGAGCAAGACAGTTAAAGACTTGCCCAAAGAGAATTTAACAGGGTTCTATGCTAGGATCTTTGGAAGGAAGAGAAGTTTAAGTTTTAAGTGAAGTACACAAAGCATCAGGATTTGTCTTTAAGTTCCTCTTATCGTGTTCCTGCTTAGTCATGTCTCTTTGTGACTCTTTGGACTGTAGCCTGCCAGGCTCCTCTGTCCATGGCACTTTCCAGGCAAGGGTACTGGAGCAGGTTGCCCTTTCCTCCTCCAGGGGATCTTCCTGACCCAGGGATTGAACCTACATCTCCTGTGTCTCCTGAATTGGCAGGCAGGTTCTTTACCCACTGAGCAACTGGGGAAGCCCCCTTCTGAAATAGCTTCTATTCTAAGAGGGCCAAAGCCAACTTCCAAGGTCATTAATGGCAAGAAGCAAAAAAAAAGAAAAAAGAAAACAGTGGAGACAAAGCACATCCTCGTAGGTCTCAGTTCACATTTCATCTCTTTGAAAAACTCTGCCCACACATCCAGGACCACAGTGAGCTCAGTGCTCCCTGCTCTTTGAACTTGGGGCCTTTCCACTCAGATACACCGGCTGCTTTAAACAGTCAGCTGGGGTTTCCTGTCTAAGCTCCCACCCAGGGGATAAGGCACCTTCTGAAGGACATTCATTCTGTACCTATGAGCCAAACATTCGTGCTAATACAGGAGCGATCCACAGCACTGCAGGGATGGTGAAGTGCCTACAAGCACCTGGATGTGAGAGAGGTCTGGGTCTGACCTGTTGAGCAGCTGGCTTGTGACAAGGGAGGCGGTCCTTGCTTCGGCAGCTCTCCAAATGAGTAGCCCCAGAGCTGCTCATGCTCCAGACAGAGGACAGGCCTTTGCTCAAGAACATGCGAGGAGCTTCACTGCTCCAGCAGAGGCTCCAAAACATACTTCTTGAATGTAATTACATCAACAGAGCACATCAGAAGATCTAAGAATAACATACAAGTCAGACAGAGAGGGCCTGGCAGACTGGATGGAGCCAGTTTTATCGTTCTTCCCATTCTGCAGGTATCCTAATAACTGCGCATTGACCAGGCGTCAGTGTATGCAGGGACTGTCAGCAGAAGGGCAGGTTTAGGCTCCCAAGAATGACATCAGTCAAGGAGCGAGTGTGTGTGCACCAAGTCGCTTCAGTCGTGTTCGACTCTTTGTGACCCCGTGGACTGTAGCCCACCAGGCTCCTCTGTCCATGGGATTTTCCCGGCAAGAATACTGGAGTGGGTTGCCATGCCCTCCTCCAGAGGATCTTCCCAACCCAGGGATTGAACCTGCATCTCTTAGGTCTCCTGCATTGGCAGGTGGGTTCTTGACCACTAGCACCACCTGGAAAGCCCCATTAGTTAAGGAGACAAAAAGCAGAGGCAGGAGGCAATATCCAGAGACCAGTCTCTGGGAAGTCCTTCTCTGGACGTAGGAAGTAAAGTCAGAAACCCAGGAGAACTGACAGTCGTCCAGTAAGGGAGCATGTCTGCCACCTTACAGAGAGACAGTTACCACCACACCTCACAATTTAGTTTACTGACACTACCTCAAATTACACTGAAGCGACTAACCTGTCAATTCTCTATGTGGATTTTCAAGTAGAAGACTACGTAAGAAAAACTGAGACATGGGAGGTAAATTAGGCAGCGAAGAAAAACAGATGCGTGAAGGTAAGGTACCCACAGAAAGAACACGAGGCTGGAACAGCATGGGAAAATTAATCACATCAACGTAGTCACTGGGAAGAACCATTTATTCTCTATGAGATAAATTTATTTACTTCATTTCTTTACTCTATGAGATAAATTCACAAAACAGATAATGACAGCACTGTTTTGCAAAGGAGATAAGAGAGGACAGGAACAAGGGTGAAAGGACAGCCATTTGTGGGTAACAAGATACTTCTAGTCTTACAAAACACAGAAAAACTAGAATGCAGTGGGTTGCCAATGTAGAATTTCCTTGATCTTCTTAATTTCTGATTAAGATGAAGGACTTGCTGTTGCTGTTTTTTACTTCATGTTGCTGCCGTTCTTTTTGTTATTGTAAAAAGCAAGTCTGTTGTGATACAACGGCGGCTTAGAAGTAACGGTTCATGACACAAATATGACAAAACCACGAAGTCAGAGACTACAAAGAGACTTAGAGGATGGGGAGGAAAAAACGTTCCATTTTATTCTGTAGAGCTGTGATATTCATGAGCTCTGGACATCCTGTGCTCTAAAATAGGATTTAGTATAAAAACCCTGCAGCCTTCACCTGAAGTCTTGAAGAATTTAAAATATCTGTAGAAGGCAGGAAGAGCAGCTGAGCTGAGCAGGGCTGAGCCAAAGGGCATTATGGGGATGAGTCAGGTATACCCAAAGACAGTCACAAGCAGAACAAGCTTCCAGGCTCCTGTTGTGCCGAGAAGGATTTAAACAAACTTTTCAGCTGAGTATGCCACTGTTACAGAAGAAAGGCTTTAAGGATGTTCTTACATTGATTATTCTAGTCAGGGTGCAGTCACTGTCTTTTGCATTCAGATTTGTACTTTGCTTACACTTTTAAGTAAGAGATACACAACTGGTTTAGGGCTTCTCCGGTGACCCAGTGGTAAAGAATCTGCCTGCGATGCAAGAGACGCAGGAGACGCGGGTTCTATCCCTGAGTCGGGAAGATCCCTTGTTGGGTTCTACCCCTGAGTCGGGAAGATCCCTCGGAGAAGGGCATGGCAACTCACTCCAGTATTCTCGCTGGGAAAATCCCAGGATAGAGGAACCAAGTGGGCTATGGTTCATGTGGTTGCAAAGGGTCGAACACAACTGAAGCAACTGAGCACACACACAACTTGTTTAGAGGAAAAATTTTCTATTACACTGCACAGCAAAATACACCTAACAGAAGATGAACGGTGAAACCAGTAATTCAGGGTGTGACGTGTGCTCAGAGAAGTGAGTGAGAAGTAGAATGGAATTTGTTTACAGGACGAAACTCTTTTAGGTGCTGTGAGAATTTTTTTTGTTTAGGAGATTCCAGATTGACTAACTTTGGTGCCATTACCATCGTAAGCTCAGGGCCTCTCTGTGAATGTCCCTGAAATTTCTCTAAGAAACCAAACAGAGTGGTAGAATTTCTTGTGATAATTTAAATCCAAGAAAGACTTTTGTCTTTTATTATTGACACAAACGCAGATGAAGCACAAAGAAGAAACCAATAAATTTATAGATGCATCTCATAAGGATATGTTCTAGGGCAGGTATGGTCTGAAAGGAGGACAGTGTGTTAAAGAACTGATAGGCTTTCAGGGACACTACAGAATACAGCTGAGCCCCGAAGAATCGATGCTTTTGAACTGTGGTATTGGAGAAGACTCTTGAGAGTCCCTTGGACTGCAAGGAGGTCCAACTAGTCCATTCTAAAGGAGATCAGTCCTGGGTGTTCTCTGGAAGGAATGATGCTAAAGCTGAAAGTCCAATACTTTGGCCACCTCATGCGAAGAGCTGACTCATTGGAAAAGACTCAGATGCTGGGAGGGATTGGGGGCAGGAGGAGAAGAGGACGGCAGAGGATGAGATGGCTGGATGGCATCACTGACTCGATGCACATGAGTTTGAGTGAACTTCAGGAGTTGGTGCTGGACAGGGAGGCCTGGTGTGCTGTGATTCACGGGGTCGCAAAGAGTCAGATGCGACCGAGCAACTGAACTGAACTGACCTGAACTGATAGAATACAGTACCTAGCAGGGAGGAGAATGAAAGGGAAAGGGTCAGGGTGAAATTTAAATAAATTAGAAGAGTGAAGAAATAGGGAGAATGCTGAAGAGGAGGAAAATGGAGGAGTTTAAAGACTGTACTTGTGTATAGGACATGTTGGGATGGTGAAACGCGACCAAAACCAGGACTTAGATAACCTAGGAAGTAGAAGGATGGAAGCAGAAGAGAAATGACAGAAAGCTTTAATTCTCAAATACTGGAAAGTAAAGAACAATTTTTCTAAAACTACTGTACTTGATTGTTGGATAAAATCATTTCTAATAACAATAGGAAGCTCCTGCTTTTGCACAGTATTGTAGGACTACACAGAGGACAGACCAGACAAGCTGAAACCAGGCAAAGTAATCATAATAATAAATGAAAAAAAAAACTGTGGTTGTTCCATAATCTTTGAATTTTTTTTGTTATAACACTAAAAATCCTCTGAAGCCAGGCAAAGTGATCATAATAATCAACGAAAAAAAAGAAACTATGGCTGTTCCATAACCTTTGAATTTTTTTTTTTTCTCATAACACTAAAAATCTTCTGTCAGCTGAAAATCAACAGGGTAGGGGAATTAAAAAAAAGAGTAAGACATTATACTTAGTACATTGCATCTCAAAACATTAAAACGCTGACAAATAAGATACTTTATTAAGAGTAGTTTGTAAGTCTGAACAGTGCTTTCTTCCTTGTCCTCTAACTTACGATACAGTTCAAGCAAATCTTTTCTGTGCCTTGGCGAACTGTCACACTCCAAGTGTGGAGCAGCTGCCAATATTTTATCCCTCACTCTTCCAATGTCATGAAATATATCTGAAGGTCCATTTGATGTGAAGTGTTTCTCTGCCAGTATCACTTCCTCTGGGATATCTTCATCTTTTCGTCACAGTGCTTTCCAACTGCACTTCCAGCATTTTATGTCTTTGCTTCCCTTTCATCTCCGTTGGCTGGATCTCTCTCCTGACCATCCATTTTTGTAAATACATATAGTGCTACTGTGTATGAACTGAATAACAGATATGCAGTGCTTGGTCAGTGACAGATTCTTTTTTTTAAAGTGATACAATTGGCAATGGACCATGATGTGCAACTGTTATTTGCAACGATATTTGTATTTAATGCAGTTATTAATAGTTAATAGATTATGGTAACTGAAATTCTGAACCTTATTTTGGGGGTTTGGTGTTATTTCACTCAACTATGGTAACTGAAATTTGTGTGTATTCGAACCATGCAAACATGCATTCATTGAGTCGTGACTATGTGTCAGGTACTATTTTAACAGTCCTGGAAAGATTATTTTACTTAATTCTGATCATGACCCGATGAGACTGTACTAGTGTGATCTTAACTTTATAGAGAGTATGACTGTAGATTTTCATCTGGCCATGAAATAGAATTAATTCTCCACACATCTGGGAGAATACAAATTTCTCACAGATGTGTTAAATCCAAAGGTCTTCTTCATAAACGCTGACACTACCACTAAAGAATTCTGAAATGATAAATAACACATCTATTTGAAACACAGAGTCAATGTCAGGGTCTCATAGTAGCAGGGAAGAAAGTTAGACACTTAGAAAAGATGCTGTAGGTCTTAGATAGTAGTGGGCTTACCATTTTTAAAAAAGGGGGGTGTCAGTGAACTAAGATTTACTCTTGGGTTCCTGAAGGAGTTCCTAAGTCCTTAACCTTCCTCTCCACCTATTTCCACAATCAACCTGTGATTAGGAACAAAAAGAATCCCTGCAGTGAGCAAAAGGCTTTTTTTTTTTTCCAGGAGACTATGAGTTCTTCGAGGGGCAAGAGTCATACACTGAGATCTTTAGAGTGCTCAAAAAATCTTTGCAGAATTAAGGAATGAATATTTATAGTTAATTTCTTACCCCAAGAGAAGCAAAAATAACTCATACTTGAAGTAAGACATGGAATTAGGCTCTAATTTTAGGGGGAAATAATTAAATCAATAACAAATTAATTGGGGGTTTTCTAAAACTTAAGTTTTGTTGCCTGTGTTGATGTTGTATGCTTGATATTATTTCTGAAGAAAAGCAAAACCAAATAATGCTGAGGGATTAATACTTCAAAAGAGAAGTGCTATAAAAATCTAAAGTACAATGGTTATGGAAAACTATACTTTTTATTATAAAATTCAACCCACACTTCATGTAGTTCCACAAATAGCTTTCCCACATCTGTTTAACCATTTGTAACTATGGCCTTAAATTAACAATGTCTTATGTTAAATTTAATTACTTTTCTTCTAGAAAGTAAGCAGGAAAGGTGTGGTTCCATTCAGACTCTAAATATCTTTGAAGGGCATTTATTTAAAATAAAAAATTCACTTTGCTCTTTTAAAATGTCTGAAACTAGCTAAAACAAAAGAATCTCTAAGCCACTATTGATTTTAGAAGGTTATTAAAAAATTTCAATTTATCATCTCTTACACAAGTCTCATTTTTAAAGATCATCGCGGTAAACAAAGTTAAAATGAAGTATATGTTTATTTACTCCAATTTTAAACAAGTAACTTCTGTAATACTTTAGAAGTCGAGAAATCATGTAAAACAACTGAATTTTGTCAAGGGTTGCACCGTAAGATTATTCAAAACATGCATAAACTAGCTGGTACATGATGTCTCAATTGGTAGAACATATTAAATATTTGGGGTAAAATATGTATGGTTGAAGGGGACATTACGATAGAGATAATAAGGATGGAAATACTAGAACCAATTCTCAAAGAATATTTAGACATTATATATCAGTTAAATCAGTGTTAATACCTAAATCTGGAGTCACTGATCAAATTATCTTTCAAAGGTTTTTCGTTAAATAGGACTATTTTCCCTTAAAGAAGGACTACAGTTTAAGAACTATGATGAAACAAAAAAATATAGCCCTGATTTAAAGTGCTGATAACATAGAACATCGTAGGGTTTTTTTGACCTATGTCTGGTGCCTAACGTTCACTTTGAATTTTCTTTTCAGTAACAGAGAACATTTAATCTTGAAGTTCTGAACCACTACTAGAAAGCAATGTAGTATCTCTGAAGGGGTATGCTTGGGTGGGGGGTATTTCTGCCAGTAGACAGATTTATTGCTGGCGACTTGATGTCTGTCTGTGACAAGACAGAGCAGGCAGGCAGGAAGGTGGCGATGGGCGGGATTTATCACATGGCAGGTCAAAGAGAAGGCGAAGGGCAGTGGACCTGGGAAAAACACTCAGGTCAGGAAGGGGCAGGCAGGGATGGTGGGCTGGGCGAGATGCGATTCCACGGGCTGAGGACAAAGGGTCTCTGGGTGGGGGAGACTGAAGCCAGGGAGACCCAGAAGACAAAAACTGTAAGAGCCGCACGTAGAGACTAAGGGAGATGACAGACGGAGAGTCAGAGGTGGAATGCAGACCCAGGGCGGCCATGCAGAGCGGTGGGCAGACAGAGGGCAGAGCAGAGGAGAGAAAGGGGACGAGAGAAACACAGACAGCCACGCAGGGGACGCCAGCGCCTAACACACAGTGAGAGGACGAAGATCTCCGTCTTAGGCGTCACTGGGCCCAGCTTACTTTTCCAACAACTAGGGGACACAGCACTGAGACCCATGAGGCACCGTTGCGGGGACTGTAAACATACTCTCTCCCACAGATTAGCTCACAGCTTACACAATTTTCAAGTACAGATATAAATTCATATTATTTGGCTATTTATCCACAAGAATTCCAAAATAATTACTTAAAAATCATTTTATCTTTTAAGGGAAAAGTTAGCTCAGTAAAAGGAGAGTTGTCACCTTTACTGCCAGATCCTTTGATGGATTTTTCACAAATTGGTTCAGAAAGCTGTAAAAAAAACATGGTGGCTATTTTTAATTTTTTTTTTTTAAGTGAGATTTCTGGAGTGAGACTACTTATATTCACTGTGATTATTTGAAAAGTGAAAAAGCCAAAATAACCGGATAATACTGGACCTGATTAAGTGTGCATATATGTATTTATACATTTATTTAGATTATTTTAAATGATTCACTGATCAGTTATTTTCCCAAAGCTCCAGATTTCAGCTAATTACAATGAATGATTCACTGAAAACACAAGAATTTCTAGGGTCAACTTTTAGAACACTCATCCCTAATATTAACTACTAATTACAAGGTAGCATAGAACAATGAATAAGGAAAGCAACCGATGAATAACTGCTATAAGGCAAATTCCACAGTGAAGAACAAAAACTGCCTGAAAAGTGCCATTTAGTTAATGAAAACATCACTTAAAGAATTAGAATGTATATCTTTTGAGTGGAAGGAAGCAGCGTGCTAGAATTCTTGAGCAGTAAAAGTAGCCAAAAGTGGAACAGTATCATATGTATGCCTTGAATTTTAAAGGCAGTTTACAAGACAAAGTATAGATTTTTCAAAAACCTACTTACTTTGAGCTATGTCTAAAAACATATTAGACAACTCAGTGCATCTACACATTCGGAATGATAGCACATTCTAGAAGCAATTACGGTTGACTTTTCATTGCTATCTTTAGAAGGAAGTGATTAGTCACTAACAAAGAAAAGACAGAACTCCTTAGTGTCATTTCTTCAACACGTATTTTCGGCAAATATTCAGTAATTTTAGTCAGTGTAAACAGTCTGGATCATCTAAGCAAAGAAAAATTGGGGTTTCATTAGCAGGTTTTCTATTATTCAAATTCACCTAGAAATTGCTAATTTTCCACGTCCTGTTCCGTAGGGAAGTGGGGTTTGACAGGTAACATGTTATTTAATGGTCTCCTTCTACATCCAGGCTTCCCTGGTGGCTCAGAGGTTAAAGCGTCTGCCTGCAATGTGGGAGACCCGGGTTCGATCCCTGGGTTGGGAAGATCCCCTAGAGAAGGCAATGGCACCCCACTCCAGTACTCTTGCCTGAAGAATCCCATGGAGGGAGGAGCGTGGTGGGCTACAGCCCACGGGGTTGCAAAGAGTCGGACATGACTGAGCGACAAACTACTACTACTAACTACTTCTACATCTAGACTAAGACAGGATCATCTAAATACAGTAAGTCTTCAAGTTTAATTCTAATTTCTTAAGACATCCACTATGGTTCTTTCCCCCTCACCCTTTACTTCTTCTTCCTTTTTTACCATTTATACTGTTACCTTTCTAAATTTTGAGGTACCTACGTTTATATCTACTGTTCTAAGTAAGCTGAAATAATAAATAAAGGCTATCTCAAGCCATGACAAGGGTGAGAACAAATGAGATGGATACAAGTTTGCGGAGGGAACATATGGACAAGAATCAGACATCTATCTAGACCGTACAGTTTTAACGCATCTGGGTTAAGGAATTTCCTTAATGGCAGGTGGTAAAAGCTTTCCATTCTGTGTGCCTGGCCCAAGAGACTCACAGGTACATGGAGATACTGATCCTTTCACCTTTCAGGGGTGAGGTCAGTCAGGAGGGTGACCCCTGTCTGTCAACCCCCAGAATGCCATACAGATGTTACACCTTTCTGTATGCACTGCTTAAGGAAGAGCTGAATGACTTTAATAACTTTCTGATAACTGTGCTTTTTGGTTACCATAAACCTTAGAGGACTGGTAAAGGGACCTGATGAGCAGGTCGGGTTTTCAAGAACTCAGAACAAGAGACTGCGTGAGGGTACACGAGCAATGATTTCAATGACTTCATTAGTTAAGTAGATATCCCAAAGTCTAGGAAAAGGACTTCTAAGGTTATTAAATAGACAGGAAAACATGCACTGTCTTTATCAGTGAGGAATGGTAGAAGGTCCGGACTGGGAGGAACGTCCTAGAAGTGTCGTCTTCTCAAAGAGGCCATCCCTGGCCGCCTTCCTAACAATTCAGATCTTCCCCTCCACGCACAAACACCGCAGGTCTTTTCGCCTTGCTTTCTCTTCCTCCTGCCAATGACCACCATCTAACATATGTGTGTGTGCTCAGTCACTCAGCTGTGTCCAACGCTTCGTGACCCCATGGACTGCAGCCCGGCAGGCTCCTCTGTCAGTGGAATTCTCCACGCAAAAATACTGGAGTGGGTTGTCATTCTCTTCTCCAGGGGATCTTCCCGACCCAGGGATGGAACCTGTGTCTCCTGCGCTGGCAGGCAGATTCTACCATTGCGCCCCCTGGGAAGCCCTCTAATACATACACTCTCTTTGTTCATCCTTTTATTACTGCTTGTCTTCCCTACTAGAATATAAGCTCCCTGTCAGGACTGTTATCTACTGTAATTCACTGCTGTGTCCCTGGCACCTGGAGCAATGCTTGGTCCGTGGTGAACTCTTGATGAATGAATGCGTGGGGAACAGAAAGCAGGTACCCACAGAGGCAGGAGGGGAGCACACTCAGAGAGCTCAAAGTATGCCGGCTTGGGCAGCAGGATTTTCTTACGCTGAGGTCCAGTTAGAACCGCCTGGCAGAGTGGCCGTCAGTCTTGGGCCAGCTGAAGCAAGCTGTATCTAGACATGTAAGAAGTCAGGAGATATTGTGCTCTGAAACCTTGTCTGCTTTCAAATATTTCTGCTTTGCTTTCCTTTCACCTGGAAGAATGTCTCCTCGTGCACAGTCAAAAATTATATCAGTTATTTTTGGCAAGCAACACACCATATAAGATCATTTCTAATTTCACCTTGTCCTGCTACCCTAGCTTCTTTTCGCTTTCTTTCCTGATTTCTGTGTTCTACTGAATATTCGTCTTTTTGACTATTAGTCTTCCTTTTGATTGCTTCATTATATTGTCTATCTTTCTGTGACTATGGTTTCGTGACCCTTATCAATATCACAGAGAACACAGAAAAACATGAATAACTAAGTTTTTGTTCAAAAATAAGAATGGAGACAGGAAAATGGAAGGGAGAATATTCCTGCAAATGCTTTTTCCATTCCTACAGGAATAAAATAATCAATTGTTTTTAAATAAATGACAACCTTGAATTCTAAAGTGACTAATGAAAATATATAGCTATATTACATTTTCACAGTACCTTCCTCTTGAAGAACTTAAACTATCCTTGCAGGTATTAAAAAATTGTCATTGCAACATTTCATAATATTTACACATGATAATTAAGGCAGATATTTGCTGCTGTCATTTTATAACAAACGTAAACAACCAAAATGTGGGCTATACAATAAAATATATCCTATAAACTATTTGTTTCTTTGAATGACAATGTTTCCAATGGGCTCACTTTTACTAGTAAGAAATACTATTAATAAAAAAAAGTGAGGGAACCAGCCACTTGGCACATATTCAAGATCCCTCAAACATCCACCATTCACTGTATGTTATAATAACTGAAAAGTTAGACTTCATTTTAAGTATAGGATATACTACTACCAATTCTTAAGTGCAGACCTGTCAAGCACATTTGCTTTCCAAAGGAAAATAAAAATAATATGACTGTACTGAAAATAATTATCAGTGATATTTTAAGTACAATTAAAAAATTTTACTGTACCTGTTTTTAAAATATATATGCATAGGTAAACAACATTCATAAAGTGGAGCTATTATGAGCATTAAATCTACTTTTTGGGTAAAGAGAAACATATTTAGTAATAAAGGAAAAAATATAATATTAGAAGAGTATGTATTTTTACAGGTAATTTCATTGCTTTGACCGTGAAACTTCTAGCCAAAAGATGAAAAGCATATTGCTATAAAACTTCATAAGTTAGAAATCTGGGGGGAAAAAAAGGCTTCACTGAATTCTGGACATCCATCATTAACTTGTGGTCAGTACACATTGAAAATTCAAATAATCTTACCATTTTAAAGTACAGTAACAGGATTATTAATCAGAGAATTTCAAGTGTTTCAAAGGTGCTTAAACAACATTTGCTATTTCTACTTGAATTTCCCGTCATCACCTCCACTATCATTACCTCAATTAAGTAGGTCATAAGTGAAAGAGAGTGAAAAAGTCGGCCTAATGCTCAACATTCAGAAAACGAAGATCATGGCATCTGGTCCCATCACTTCAGGGGAAATAGACGGGAAAACAGTGGAAACAGTGTCAGACTTTATTTTGGGGGGGCTCCAAAATCACTGCAGATGGTGACTGCAGCCATGAAAGTAAAAGATGCTTACTCCTTGGAAGGAAAGTTATGACCAACCTAGATAGCATATTCAAAAGCAGAGACATTACTTGGCCAACAAAGAAAGGTCCGTCTAATCAAGGCTATGGTTTTTCTAGTGGTCATGTATGGATGTGAGAGTTGGATTGTGAAGAAAGTTGAGCACCAAAGAATTGATGCCTTTGAACTGTGGTGTTGGAGAAGACTCTTGAGAGTCCCTTGGACTGCAAGGAGATCCAACCAGTCCATTCTAAAGGAGATCAGTCCTGGATGTTCATTGGAAGGACTGATGTTGAAGCTGAAACTCCAATACTTTGGCCACCTCATGCGAAGAGTTGACTCATTGGGAAAGACTCTGATGCTGGGAAGGATTGGGGGCGGGAGGAGAAGGGGACAACAGAGGATGAGATGGCTGGATGGCATCACCGACTTGATGGACATGAGTCTGAGTGAACTCCGGGAGCTAGTGATGGACAGGGAGGCCTGGCGTGCTGCGATTCATGGGGTCGCAAAGAGTCGGACACGACTGAGCGACTGAACTGAACTGACTGAAGACAATTTCATCATTTCTTGCCCGTAACTGATTTCTCCCTCAAGCTCCCTAATACTTCTGGTAATGACATTTTCATTATCCCAGTTACTTTTCATTGGAGCTTATAATTGTCTTCCCCCTCCCCACAGCTCCCATATTCAACCTGTGTATCACCAAGGAGTGCAGATTCTTCCCGAATCATCGCTCTCTTATCCCCTCTGTTCCCACTGCCACCACTTCAGTTCACGCCGGCAACCATGTACACTGGCTTTACTGTCACATCCTGCCAAGCCTATCGCTGCTGGCTTCTTGCTCCTATCTTTTATTCACTTACTAAATTAATCTTCTTTAAAATTCCACTTTATCATGTCATAATAATGTTGATCATGTCATAAAAATGTTCAACATGTTTTAAGGATTCTTTGATTAAAATTGCTGATCTTGACAGAAACCCATTCAATTTTTCTAAGCAGGTACAGAAAATGCTGGGTGTATGACCCTAACTCTTCTCATTTGATGCAACCTAATGTTGATGCCTAGTCTTCCCAGATGGGGTAACAGTGGAAACAGTGTCAGACTTTATTTTGGGGGGCTCCAAAATCACTGCAGACGGTGACTGCAGCCATGAAATTAAAAGACGCTTACTCCTTGGAAGGAAAGTTATGACCAACTTAGACAGCATATTAAAAAGCAGAGACCTTACTTTGCCAACAAAGGTCCGGCTAGTCAAGGCTATGGTTTTTCCAGTGGTCACGTATGGATGTGAGAGTCGGACTGTGAAGAAAGCTGAGCGCCGAAGAATTGATGCTTTTGAACTGTGGTGTATGAGAAAACTCTTGAGAGTCCCTTGGACTGCAAGGAGATCCAACCAGTCCATCCTAATGGAGATTAGTCCTGAGTATACATTGGAAGGACTGATATTGAAGCTGAAACTCCAATACTTTGGCCACCTGATGCAGAGAACTGACTCATTTGAAAAGACCCTGATGCTGGGCAAGATTGAGGGCAGGAGGAGAGGAGTACTAAAGAGGATGAGATGGTTGGATGGCATCACCAACTCAATGGACACGAGTTCGGGTAAACTCCGGGAGTTGGTGATGGACGGGGAGGCCTGGCGTGCTGTGGTCCATGGGGTCGCAAAGAGTCGGACACGACTGAGCGACTGAACTGAACTTCCCTGGCGGCTCAGTGGTAAGGAATCCGCCTGCCAATGCAGGAGATGTGGGTTCAGTCCCTGGGTAGGGAAGATCCCTGGAGGAAGAAATGGCAACCCCCTCTAGTATTCTTGTCTGGAGAATCCCATGGACAGAGGAGCCTGGTGGACTACAGTCCATGAGGTCACAAAGTGTCAGACATGACTGAGCGACTGGGCACCCGTGCAGTGTTGATGCCAGGTTCAAAAGCAGCAGTGGGCCTGGAGACAGTTTTTTTAAAAAAACCCTTTTTGGGGTTGGGGTGAGGGGAGATAGTCATCATACTATCTGCATAGCTGGAGACACTGCTATGTCCCCAGCTTCCAGAGCAGTACCTAGAACATAAGTGCTCAGTGAATTTGAGGAATAAATGGATACAGGTGCTTCCAACTTTCTGAAAGTAGGGAAACTCCCGTGAAAACTTTCATAAGTCCAAATGATATAAAGTGAAGATGCGACTACCTTAGGGCACATTTTGCTAATGGGTGCCTCAAAATAATTCGAGATAAGGCACAGATGCTCACAAGCACGGTTCACAACTATGGCAACATGGTGCTGGGGTCTGGAGTGTAGTTCCCAGGGGAGGACCTTGGTGGTCCCACTCTTGAGGCTCAGGATACTTGCTGCCTCTGTGATGGCTCCCTGAAAACAAATGCTGTAGCTATTTTTTGCTTTTGCCTTTCTTCCCGAAAGCAAAAATCCTCTTTAGCTTTCTTTCTTTTACTGAAAACAGGTACTAACACAGGTCTTTTGTAAAAGTGAAGAGGCATAAAGGAAGCTTTCAAAAAGTGGGCAATAACTGTAAATGCTGCGGAATGCATGTGAAATCGCCTTCTGACTTAAGTCACATTTGTTGGAATAAAAACCCACAAGAAATAGAAGGTTACGGAAAGCAGCAAGCTCTGTTCTAAGAAAAATTTGATCAGAGAAGAGCTGAATAGTATAAGCTTAAGTATAAGCTCAGACAAGAGCTGACGACTTAGTATAAGATCAAATGAGCGTGATCAAGAGGAAATCTATCTCTGGTAAACTGTTCAGCACCGTCTAATGAGGTAGTGGAGGAGCAGGGGTTGGAGTGAATTGTCTTTACAGAGCTTTAGAGTGCCTTTTTTGAAAGAGTTACTCTTAAACCCTAATGTGTCAGAGAAGCAAAGCTTGAGGCTCAAAAAAAGTTGCGTTTTCTTTCCACTTAGGCTTAAACGACCAGGAGAGTTGAAGTTAAGCCTGTTGTGCTACCTACTGCTGTGGAACAAAGTACCCCCCAAATTCACAGCTTATGATGAAAACACATTTATCAGTCCCAGTGTGTGCTGGGCCTGGATCTGAGGGTGCCTTAGGTGGACGACTGGCTCTGGGTTTCTCACAAGGCCACAGTGAGAGTGCTGGCTGAGGCTGGTGTCATCTCAAGGCTCGGATCCTCTTCCAGGGTCATTCACGTGGCTGTTGGCAGACTTTAGATCCATGCTGGCTCTCGGCCAGAGACACGGATTCCATGCCATGTGGGCCTCTGCGTGAGTGCTCACAACGTGGCAGCTGGCTTCCATCAGGGGGAGCAGGCAAGAGGATGAGAAAGGGCCTAAGTTTGCCAACAGTCACGGGTCTTACCACGTTCCCCATTATCCTTAAGCAGTGGGCTGGAGAGAATGGTGGGATGACTCTTTGAACACTCAGTTACAGGCCCTGTGATGTTTCTGATATCATATCTAGGAATAAGGAGTAGAACTGGGGCTGGCTTCTCTTCTCCCCTCATTACCCTTGGTGTCTACTAGCAAAACTACTGCTTCCCATTCCCAAGACTGTAGGCTCTGCTGGTCTAAAGGTTGCATAGGGAGGAACGCTTCCATAAGGTATCACAACAATGACTCCTCTGAACTGAAAGTGAAACTGCTATCTTATACCACTGGATGAACAAGCAATGGAGAATGCTACTAGACTGGCTAGGGTGACTATTCCTGATTACTAAGGAAAAACTGAGTTGCTGCTATACAACAGCAGTAAATAGGAGTATGTCTGTGATGAGGGAAATCCTCTAGGACACCTGTTAATACTGAATACTCTCTGTGATTAATGTCAACAGAAAAATACAGTAATGTAACTCCTGCAGAACTGCTAATGGCTCACACCCTTCAGGAATGAAGATACGGGGCATCCCATCGGGTAAGGAATCATGACCAGTCGAGGTGCTTGCTAAAAGCAAAGAGTATATGGAATGAAGTAGTTATACATACCTGCTACACGACCAGTTGCAAAAAATGAAGAATGTAATGGTTATGAGCATTTTCTCCTTATTTTGATATGAATATATATAGGAAATATTTTTTGTTTTCTTCTCTCTTATTCTTTATCATCTCATGTAAGACGTGTCAATAGTAATTAGCTTTATCTCTCATTATTAAATTATAGGATACCGAAGATGAGAAGAATGAATGTCATTCAAGGACAAAAAAGAGGCATTGTATCCTCCCTTTTAGTGTGTATTCAGTTGTACATAGGACAGTTGTACCATGTTAGGTGGAAGCAAGACTACTTTAATGTCTTTGGAGAGTGGTTTAAGGAGATGTATGTGAGTGCCAAGTAGACAAGGGGTGAACTGTGGAGGTTCTGCAGTGAGGCACTTTGGCTTGGTTGAACTATGATTCTCAGAATTCCTTTTCAAACTGTACCTCTCTGTTTAGGCTGGTACAAAAGGGAGACTTCTGTTGGAAATTCGGGGGGTTAAAGTGAAGCAGCAGCCATTTCAAGCTCACACACACTGTTTATCTGCTGGCTCACTTGGTGGCACAAGGCAGCGGTTAGCATTCATGACAAAGGGCACCAGCTTCTTCAGGAACCCACACCACCAAGGACAGAAGCCCCAAGAACTGGCACAGATTGAAGTCCATCCTCGTGGGCTCCAGCTCATGGTTATGGGTTCCAGCTCATTCTTGCTCTTCACCCCTTTATATAACATCTTCCCTTAACAACTGCCTGCTCTGTAGACAGCTCTAGCATCACAAGTAAAGTTGACATTCTTCTAGATACTGCTCAACCAGATCTGATCCAGTTCTAGGTCAAACCTCTGTAACACATCCTTTACTATCTACAGTCTGTCCTCATTATTTGTGGATTCTGTATTTTTGAATTCACCTACTTATTAAAATTTATTTGTAATCAATACTCATGGTGTTTTGTTATCTGTGGACGTGCACATGTGGAACGTGGTAAAATAAAAAAATTTGAGTTGCTTAACAGGTACATCCCTAACTAAGGTCAAACAAGGTCATACTCTGAATTCTTGATCCAGTTTTGTGCCGTAAACAATTATCCTTTTTGCAGACTATTTAGTGCCCTGTTTTTCACACTGCTGTGTTTTTGTTGATGATTTTCTTCTCTGAAATGGTGTCCAAGTATCTGCTGAAGTGTTAAGACAGTGATGTATCTTATGGAGAAAGTAAGTCCTATTTGGGCATGAGTTAGTGCCGTGGACTGTGAGTTCAATGTTAGTGAGTCAACTATATATTAAATAAGGCATCTTCAAACAGAAACACTCATAAAACAAAGTTATATACATTGACTGGTTGATGAAAATGTGACCAGAAGCTTCCAAATCTAATCCTGCATTTTCTTGAGGAGTAATGATTCACTGATTCAGTGTTCTCAGAGACTTCACAAAACATAACCACTGATAATAGAGAATATATTGTAATCAATGCGTACGTGCACACACACACACATGCACATACACACACACACACACACACACACACACCCTGTCGCATGTATATCTCCTACTAGTCTGTTTCTCTGACTGAACCCTGAATGATAGACCTAGAAAGTTTAGTTACAATAATAGTGAAACTCAGTTCAAGTTTAGGTATTAATGATGGTAAAATTTAGTTATCATAAGAGTTCTTTCCCTAGTAGCTGAACTGTTCTCCAAATTTCCTTCAAATACATAAACATGTATGCAACTTTAAGTACTTTGCGATTAGCTATCTCTTATGGTTGTTAAATGGAGCAGTTCATGTTCAAGAGAAGAGGGCGGCAGAGGATTAGATGGTTAGACAGCATCATTGACTCAATGGACATCATTTGGAGCTAACTCTGGGAGACAGTGAAGGACAAGGAAGCCTGGTTTGCTGCAGTTCATGGGGTTGCAAAGAGTCGGACATGACTTAACGACTGAACAACATGTTCAAAACTTCTGTTCCTTCTCTGGCACCGATGACCAGGAAACCTGTTTCTGTTCTGTATCATAATCAGACACTACTGCTCACTTTGTGTTTATCGTGAAAACTGTGAAAGCCCAAACCAGAAAGCAATGAAAACTGTCACTCTTTCTTCTGACCTAGAGATGAGGGACTAAAGTACAAATCTTTCAGGCTGGAAGTCAACACCAACATTAAACTGTCTGGAGCCCACTTGCTTCCTCAGGTGCTCAGCCCACCACCTCTGTTCTTTCAGTGGACAGGCTGGTCTTGCCTATTCATAGTTCCCCATGAAATGGACATCTTCTGATTCATCCAGCCCTTCCTCCTTCATTGGTGTTTTCTTTTGTCCAGAGTATCAGCCTGCACGTCTTCCTATAATCCAAGTCCCATCTAACACAACAAGTCCAACCAAAAGCTTTTACATGAAAAATGTCTGTAGACTCTAGGCCATAGCAATCTCTCTTCTCTGAACTCATGGTCTTGACTTCCTACTGGATCACTGAGTTGGTAATTAATCAGAGACAAATACTCTTGAGATCCTGTATGGGTCTCCAGTCCTTGTTTTAATAAGTTTTAATTGTACAACCATCTCCCTAAGCTTCAACAGCAACTGTCTATATTACTCTCAAGTTGTTTGTATCTGCCCTTCTCCACTGAGTTTGTTGGCAAGCATCTTCAACCACTTGAAGCATTTTTGCTAGTGGGTCCACCCCATGCCATATGTTACCAATCATTCATTCAGATTCAAGCCAGAACAACATGCTTAATTCACAAAATAGAATACCACATTTCATTAGCATATTTTTTCACCTCAAAAGCATTCTATACATCTCTCATCAAAGACATACCTGCTGAGACTCGGGGACAGTCAGGCAGCATGGACTCCACTGATGTGTCTAATGGTTCTGAGCTAGAGACCCAATTACAACAGTTCTGCAATGAAATAGAGACAACGTTCTGTTGAAACACAATTTAAGGCAAGACCAACTTGTTAGGCTGTAGAGATTAATCTATCCAATACAATCAGCCATCATAATTATACTCTACCTCTATATACTTTAAGAAATCCTCTTATGTAAACAGTCAGTAATTATTCATGAGTAAGATGACTGTGGGAAAAAGTTTATCTTCTACAATTTAGCAAATTATCTGTCCTGATATTAAGAAGACATGTAACCTTCTGCGAACCATGATGCAATATACTTATAAAAGAAGTCTAATATTTTAATTAAAGGAAATTGAAAAGGGTGTCTAGTTTTAGTTTTTAAATGAAAATAAATATCAATTTGAACATGTAAAAAACAGCATTATTTTAAAACTATATTCTTTGTCTCTGTAATACTAGAGGAAATACATTTTGCAACTAATCCTCAAAATGGCCCATATAAATATAAAATCTTTTAATTTTTACTTCAACTTGGTTCAGTGAAGGCTGTATCAAACAGATCAAAAGAAACACAATCTGGTGAACTGTAGCTCTGTGTCTGAGGACACAAAACCTTCAATATTAAAGACAAACCTCTAAGATGATGGTTTACAACTTGAATGATATAGAAACAATCTATATTCCTTCTATACATTTTAAGTGTATATTTGAAGCCTGGGGGCTTCCCAGATGGTACAGTGGTAAAGATTCCGCCTGCCAATGCAGGAGACATAGATTCAATCCCTGGGTCAGGAAGATTCCTAGGGAAGGAAATGGCAATCCACTCCAGTATCTTTGTCTGGAAACTTCCACGAAAAGAGGAGTCTGGCGGTTTATAATCCATGGGGTCGCAAAGAGTCGGATATGACTAAGCACACACGCACACAACAACATTTGAAGTATGGCTTAAAAAATGTGATTAACCTTACATGGCTTAAAAAAAATTTCCAACACACACATACACACAATGAATTTCCAGGCGGATTTTATTTTTAAAAGAAATCATCCTATCAATCATGTCAGAAAAATCGCTGATTGCTATTCTCGTAAGCAAGCATGTATTGTGTATGTTTAGATGCTTGCCGTCCTGGTTGTGCACCATGGAACCCGCCCTCACTGCAGAAAGATCCTTGACTGGTAGATCAAGTGTCTTATTGTATTTCCTTAATTCATTCTGTCTGGAAGAAGATGTCAGCTGTGTTGCAGTGAGGAGAGAATTTCAAAGGCCCCAGTCCCCACCAATAAAGGCCGAGGAATGGCTTTTGAATAGATTTGTCAAGGCAACCCTACTGTTCTGGGACCAGGGAGTGCAGGAATAACATAAAGGAAGGGTTGCTGTATGAGATTAGAAAGTGAAGTTCACAAAGCATGGCAGATTTTTGTAAGAAACAGTAGATCAATGAAACTACTGAACTGTGTGGAAAAAAAAAAACATGAAAACAAACACAACATCTAGTAATGTTCTTAAATGTTTTCTTTCTTTTTATACTTAAAATGGATAAAATATTACTATTTGCATGTATTATAAAAGCTTGATGGTTTAAAGTAGATATGTATTCTGTAATTTGCACTCTTAATCTTAATTAGCAGCTGAATGCAAAATTATACAATGTAAGGGATAAGAAATTATAAAAGAAATAGGGTCTTAGAAGATATTTCATATGTTTGAAATAAATAAAATATTACTATTGATAGAATATCACATCAGAGAGTTCTAGATAATACAGAAGATTAGCACACAATTAGCCAGCTTTTATATACAAAGTGACACTTGCTTGTAAGAAATAAGTATTCTCCAAAGCAGTGTCAAGATATGTAAATGGATGATTTGTTTTATCATTCATCACAACTCCTAATAAATTCAAAAATCATGACTTCTATAGGTACTAAAAATAGGCTTGAAGTGATACTGGGAGATAGCTTCATTGAAGAATGACTTTCTCTTTCCTCTCTTTTTCTTAATTCTTAAACAATTTAGTCTTTGCAATGACAGCAATTAGCTCTACCGACGGGCAGCGATTAGGTATATATTTTAATTATTATTCATCCTAGAGGTGCCTCCAAATCTGATGAAAGTCAGCTATAACCCAGGTGATATGTCAGTCTTAATACTGTTCACTTACACTTCAAGTATGTAAGTATTATAGGATATTTTCAGTACTAATAATATTAATGGTACATTATAGTATACAGTTGATTAATCATTTTCTAACTTGCTATCATTGACTTCAAAATCCACAAAATGGATTTTATCCAGGTCAGCTTTAAACTCAAAATATTTAAAGCAAAATACAGGTTACCATTTTATGATTCTGAAATTTCAGTTTTTATCTAGGCAAATGTTTACATTTTGATTTCTCATAAAATCAGGATAGTAAATAAACACCCTATAGTTAAAGTTCTCTGCAATGATAAAGTACGAGTACAGGATTGTAAAGGTTTGATACCACAAGTTGACGTACATGTGTGGTGTGTTCATGTTTGTGTGACATTTTTACACCACTGGGAAAAGCATATAGAGAAAAGGACGAAGCCAGCTAGAAATATGTTTGCCATATGACAGAGTATAATGAAATAAAATAATGTAAACAAACTCGGAAGTACATGAAGGGAAGGAAACATGGGAAAGACATACAGCGATGACACATGAACTCAGTCTACCTGAAATTCCATTTATCAAATGCAATTCTCTATTCTGAGACGTGTTTCTATAGTTTAGAAGCCAAATCTCTTTTCACTGTTTTTCTAATGCTTATTCTACCCGACTTCTCAATGCTCCGTTTGAACCCTATCCCAGTTCCTCAGTTGAGACGAACACTAGCGAAGTGTCTTGGATGATGATTAGAAGTAGCCCATCAGGAAAGCCCTACTAAACTCAGATCATGCTGCAGGCGTTCCCAGACCCCAGCAATCGTATTCTCAGTTGTCCTGAGTGGACAACAAGACATGCTGGACTAGAGGTACCAACAGAGCGATGCTTGAGCCTCAGATGCAGCCTGGCCCCATTCCAACCAACAAGCAGAGGGAAGGAAGCCTGTGGCCAGAGCCAGCAGACTGAGACGGGTCCTGTAACTACAGTTTCTCTGGGTCTGAGGGATAAAGAGAAATAGAGGCAGTGTAGTGATGTCTTCAAGTTAAGTATTTTCCATTAAAAAGTCTTTTACTGTGAAATTATGACTTTACAGGTTTTTGTGGCTGTACACTGTCTTCGTTGTGAAATCCAAAATTTGGGGGTTATTCATATAAACTTAGAAGTGCCTATAGGTTACAGGGCTGAACGACATTGACATTTAAATCAAGGGCTGACAATATTTCAGTGTAGATATGAAGTGAATTGAAAATTTTTATAAAAAGGTTATACCTTAATGTATGAAGTTTAAAGGGAGAAGCATGTAGTGGGTACTCCTATGCAAGATATTTGGAAGTATCTGGAGATGCTTGTTGCCCTGGTTGAGTGTAGATTTTTACTCATTGTTATGAGTTGTAAATCATCAGTGTCTGTAGGTTGCTCTTTAATATGGAAGGTGTTGTGTTCTCAGATAAGAACTATTATTCATCAGGTTGTATTTCCAGGACAGACGCTCATAACTGAATGGTGATGGGTGAGGGCTCCTGATTACTACATAGAACCATACATCTGGCTTGGCAGCAGACTTTCAGAGACCAGGGATATGTCAGGAAATGACATTCACCTACTCAGCCTTTTTTTTTTTTTTAATAAAAACTATATATTTAAGTTGTATAACATGATGATTTAATATACATATACACAGTGAAATGATAACTGTAATCAAGCCAATTAACATGTTCTCATTTACACAGCTAGCATTTTTCAGTGTGTGGTGAGAGAATCTGAAATCTATCCTTTTAGCAAATTTCCAGTATTCAAAATGCTGTACATTAGGTCTCTAGACTTGTGCATTCTATACCCCTGAAATCCTTGACCAACATCTCCCTGTCTCCCCCACCTTCCTGACATTAGGAACCACAATTCTGTTCTCTGCTTCTGTGTATTCGACTCTTTCAGATTCCACATGTAAGTGGGACCACGTATTACTTTTCCTTCTGTGTCTAGCTTATTTCACTTAGCATAATGTCCTCCTTATGCTAACTGGGCTCACCTTTGCCCACTCAGCCTTACAGCCTGGAGCCCAAGGTAAGAAGTCCCTTTGGTTACCTTCTGTCTCTTCTTTGATTAAATTAAAAAATAAATCTAGATAAATTCTTTTTATATGTCTCACCTGGAATATGAAGACCTCACAATTAAAAAAAATGATAAATGGGATGTTTCTAGTTTGGGGTAAGTACTAAATTCTATATTGGTTATGTGCGTGGGAAAAGGTACCAACATTTATAAACTTTACTAGCTATATAATACTAGGAGCTGGTTATATATACATTTGGATGGATAAAAAGTAACTGTCATAAAACATACAAAATTTGCCTTAAGAGAATTTAGGTCCTTGGAAATGACAATAAAGGATGTAGCTAAACTATGAAAGGAGGAAATGCGATAAGCAATGTGGTCAGAAAACACCCGGGTGTTAGAATAGATTAAAAAAACAAAATCCCACCTTTTTATGTTTATTGTGAGAGGTGGAGTAAACATATTTTGGACTTTTGCATGATGAAAGTACTTTTTCTAATGGAGAATAATGACAGTGAAAAGAGACTGGTGATATGGCAACACCATTAAGGGATTACATACCTTAGACCTTCTGTTTGTTCAAAACTCTTTTTAAACATTATCTTTCTGATCCTTATAGTATACCACGAGAACTGGTATAAGTTATTCATTGTCCCTATGGTGAGAGGTCAGCTGAATAAATACCTGGTATTCTCTTTAAAAAAAAAAAAAAAAAAACTGGAAGAAAATCAGGAAGGTCAACCAGCTCATTCATATAAATAATATGTATTGATTTGATTAAATAATTGCTAAAGCATGGTATGGCTGATGTTAATTTCTTATAATATCAGGAAGGTAAATATAAATAAAAAAGAAATTTCAGCTATATATCTGCAATAGGAATAAAGGAAATGGTGAGCTGAAAGGTGTTTCAAAACCGGAAGCATGTTCAATGAAAGTGTGAAAGTGTTAGTTGCTCAGCCATGTCTGACTCTTTGCGACCCCATGGGCTGTCCATGGAATTCTGCAGTCCAGAATACTGGAGTTGGTAACCATTCCCTTCTCCAGGAGATCTTCCTGACCCAGGGATCAAACCTAGGTCTCCTGTATTGCAGGCAGATTCTTTACTGTCTGAACCGCCTGGAATGAGTCCTTGTACACTCTCAGATTCATAAGCCCTTTGGAAGTATGAAAAGCTTTCTTAGCCTAAGGTGGGCCGTGACTAGCCCCTGGGTTTCTCCTAGCTCAAGGGTCTGCCAAGCACTATTTCAGCTTTTCACTTCTCCCCCTACTGGCAGCAGTGAGCCATCCACTTAAGAGAGGCATACACTGACCTTTCTTATAATTAAACAGTATCAATGATACATAGCGGATGGGAAAAGTAAATACTGGGGAATAATAACCTAACAGATCATGACCTTATTCAGTCAAAGTTCCTACTATCTGTTATATGCACACATATATTTTTTTCAAAAAAAAAAAAAAAGGGGGGGGGTGGAGGTGGGGGAGGAAGGCTTCCAAAAAAGTAATCGTTTTTCCAAAGGGTTTTCTATTATTATTTCAACCATGTCTGGTTTTCTCTATTCCCTCTAAATGTTCTGCCTCCAGAAAGGGAGCTTGGGGGTGGGAGGTGATATAAGTTGGTGGGGGCTCCAGATATAAAAGGCTCACACTCATTCATCTCAGCACTGAAAAAAAAAAAAAAATCATCTCACCTCTCTCATCCATTCTCGAATCGTTTTGCCAGCTTCTTGATGCCACACATTGTGAACAGAGTCTGTCAACGCCACGGCAGTCACCTTACTTTTCACATCTGCTTCTCGCTGAATCATCTGTTTTTAAAAAGGAAAATAAAATATTGGCCATAATTGTTTTCCCTACTGGATACAAACTTAGTCATAGGTAATAATAATATTAAAAATGAAAAAGCAATATGCATTTCTTGCTCAAAGCTATTCTTTTCTATGCTGAACACACGCCCTATTCTTGTTCAGAGATGTGAAAAGATGCAATATATATATTTTTAAAAGATAATACCACTTAAGACTTAGAACTACACAGCTCTATTATTTTCCATGTGGTTTGACAATCCAAGGATTAAAGGGATCACAGGGGAAACGAGGAGGAATCCCTGAGGGTGTCTATTACAAGTTTCTTCCACCACTTCCTATTCCAGTGCTTCAGGGAAGCCAGTACCGGGGCTTCACTCTCAGCAACTCAGGACTAACTTCTGCTAATTTTCAGTAGATGGTACATTAGTAAAGAAAGATATCTTGCTTTGATTTCCCCATTTTAACTAGCCAGCTCTTCACCATGGCCTCATAATTCCTTGGTGTTTTAAATGCCCACAAAGACCTTTCTCTTCGTATTATCAACGTCATTTTGTTTTCTAATATATTTCTTTATGCAGAAAAATGATTATACTTTAACTTCTTTTTATAGAATGTTGTTTTTATAAAATTAAATGGTTCTAAAGCTTTAAAAAGAGTCACTTGGTTTGAAGAAATGGAAGAATTTATCAGAGGTCTGCAAGATAAAAAAACCTGAGAAATATTTAATAATAGTTCTAGATTAAAAGAATCAAAAACATCCTAACTCAGCTAACACTAGTAACTCTAATTTGACACAACAAACATAAGAAAGCTTAATAAAAAATTAGTTATAATACAATATCTAATAGTCTCAAATTTCGTAGCTCTCACTCTTTCTTTGCATCAAATGTCTTTTCTCCCTCTAAAAAAGAGCAATTTCTCTATCGTGTGCTATTAATTTATTGTCTATAAAAATAAATTACTGCATTAAGAAAGGAAGAATTCTGAACGGTGATGAAAGCTCACACAGAAAACAGTGCAAGCCATGTTTCTAATACCAAATGATGCCTGTTGGCATTTTGAATTAAAAATCTCTCTCTCTCTCTGTTAAATTCCTTTAAACTCTACATATGCAGATCCCCTTTCACTGAACAGGACCTAATGGGAATCTAATTCACTGTTAATGCTGCCTCAGCAGCATTTCTGCACCTTAAATCTTTGTGTCTTGTGGTTTCTGCTTATGTAATGTGCAAATCTTAAAATCAATGCTGGTTATCAACATGATGATATTACTGCAACATTCACCTGGCAATACCAATAATATTTTAAAAAGCATAAAATAATACTCCAATTCAGGACTTCATATTCATTATTACATAGCGTGCTACCTGCTTCTAGATTTTATTTTAAAAATAAGATTCTCCGAATGGCACTAGAATACAGAAATTTAAACCAACATCAGCTAATAAAACCCCCAGTTCCACAACAGGGAATCCACCTGGCTCATGAAGAACTTATATGTCCTTCTTCTCATTTTCTAAACAGGAACATTTTTAGACACAGAGAACGACTGTTGCTGAAATTACCAAATAAGAACACTGTGGTCTCCTGGTATTCTAAGAATATGTCTGCATTCAAAAATATTTGTGCTCGATTTTCTTTTGGTTGTTGTTAACACATGCTGACTTAAATTAAAGGTGGTAGTGACTGAAGACACTAGATATCAAGGGCCATTTGTGAAATGATATACAGTTAAGAGTTGAAAAGGCTGAGGATTTAGTGTAAAAGTAGAAGATCTGGGGATTAAAATTTTACAAACCTGGAAAAATATACAGTTGATAGATTAACTACTGGGGGAGAGGCGGGGGCGGGGGGGCGTTGGTCTGTTTGTTCATCTGGCTGACATTTCACACAAAGGGAGGTGATGATGTATAACTTTTGTTTACATCTCATCAAATCACATTATAATCCAGCATGATCCTCCCTTACACTGTTTTAGTTCTTTACAGTTTTAAAAGCACTTTCATATTATATTACCAGAGGTGGGGAATGGTCAGATTCCAGAGACTCTGAATCAAGAGCTGTTTACAAATGAACTCAGTCACAAAAATTTTCAAATATTTGACTGTAAAGGATTAGGAGATTTGTAAATCGGCGAAAATCTTAACAGTTTAGTTTTCCTGATGATTCTCCTCTGTGCTGGCCTTGCTCCAACGGGCAGTGCTGACCTACTTGCAGCTGCCATTTCGGTCCAAAGTCTCTGCATTTTGCATTTGTTGGGGAGGTTTCTAGCCCCCATTCACTCCCTAACTGGGAGTGAGCACTGATGGAAAATGCTGGAGAATGGCAGTGCTAGGGGGAGACTGAACACAGGAACCAAGACTGTGTAAGAGACAGACCTTAGAAGCAACATAGCTAAAGCAAGGAAAGGGTGGAGGCATAGATGCGGAGGAAGACAACTTCTTTAACAGTCCATAATAGAAGACTGGGATGGTGTGGAAAACTCAGAAATCTGAAAAGAAGCCAAGTGACCAAAGCCCTACTCTATGTCAATTTAAGGTGAAGATGTGCTTTTTATTAGGATCCAGGGATAAGGAGATGTTTGAAATTCTCTGCAAAATTCTATCTGTACGTGACATGAATATTTTTCTGGGAAAGGATGCTCAGCTTTATTAGATGCTCAAAGGGATCTTAATTTCTAAAAATGGTAAGAGCTCATGAGCCCAATACCAATATTTGAAAGAAGAAAGATGCCATTATTTTGTTGTTGTTGTTGTTATAATGTCTTAAGTATGGCAGTATAGTTCAACAGTATGTGAACCGTGAACTTCCAGATGTTCAAGCTGGATTTACAAAAGGCAGAGGAACCAGAGATCAAATCGCCAACATCCGCTGGATCGTCAAAAAAAGCAAGAGAGTTCCAGAAAAACATCTACTTCTATTTTATTGACTATGCCAAAGCCTTTGTATGGATCACAACAAACTCTGGAAAATTCTTTAGAGATGGGAATACCAGACCACCTGACCTGCCTCCTGGGAAACCTGTATGCAGGTCAAGAAGCAACAGAGCTGGACATGGAACAACAGACTGGTTCCAAATAGGGAAAGGAGTACATCAAGGCTGTATACTGTCACCCTACTTATTTAACTTCTATGCAGAGTGCATCATAAGAAACACTGGGCTGGATGAAGCACAAGCTGGAATCAAGATTGCCAGGAGAAATGTCAATACCTCAGATATGCAGATGACACTACCCTTATGGCAGAAAGTGAAGAACTAAAGAGCCTCTTGATGAAAGTGAAAGAGGAGAGTGAAAAAGTTGGCTTAAAACTCAACAGTCAGAAAACAAAGATCATGGCACCCAGTCCCATCACTTCATGGCAAATCGTTGGAGAAACAATGGAGAAACAGTGAGAGACTTTATTTTTTTGGGCTCCCAAATCACTGCAGATGGTGACTGCAGCCATAAAGACAAAGCTACGGTTTTTCCAGTAGTCATGTATGGATGTTGGACTATAAACAAAGTTGAGCATCAAAGAATTGATGCTTTTGAACTGTGGTGTTGGAGAACTCTTGAGAGTCCCTTGGACTGCAAGGAGATAAAACCAGTCCATCCGAAAGGAAATCAGTCCTGAATATTCATTGGAAGGACTGATGCTGAAGCTGAAACTCCAATACTTTGGCCACCTGACGCAAAGAACTGACTCATTTGAAAAGATCCTGATGCTGGGAAAGACTGAAGGTGGGAGAAGGGGACGACAGAGGATGAGATGGTTGGATGGCATCACCAACTCAATGGACATGAGTTTGAGTAAATTCCGGGAGTTGGTGATGGACAGGGAGGCCTGGCGTGCTGCGGTTCATGAGGTTGCAAAGAATCAGACATGACTGAGTGACTGAATTGACTGATGGCAGTGTAGTATCAAAAGTTCAATAAAAGTAAAAAAAAATTGGTAACCCAGACATATTATCCTAAAGTTCATGGCGTATTAGGTTACATGTGGCAAAGTTACAATTAAAATATTGCTTTTATTTGTGTGTTTAATATTTCTACATAGCACTTCATAAATTTCAAAATGAACACTTTTACTTCATTCTGAAACAGTATTGAAATAAATGTATAATTTGTATCATTTTCCCCATTTGGGAGGAGGAAACTGAAGCTGAGAAACTGGTTAATGGCCACACAGACACGACTCTGTGTCTGGGGCCACGTAAAATGACACAACTCTCACTTGACCATGACTCTATGTCTTCTGTTCTTTCATTTGGGTCACATGGGTCTATTTCTCAGCAATATATTGTTATATTCTTATATAAACAAACTCACTTGATTAATTCCTTTTTCATTGACTTGGATAGTTAAAGGAATGGTTAAAAAAATTCAAATCCAAATCAGTAAAGAAAATTGAAATTCTAAAAATGATGCTCAGAGAGAAATCAGCCATGAGCAATATCAGACTATCAATAACACTAAAAATTATTACATACAGAAGTCGCTCAGTTGTATCCGACTCTTTGCGACCCCATGGATTGTAGCCCACCAGGCTCCTCGGTCCATGGGATTTTCCAGGCATGAATACTGGAGTAGGTTGCTGTCTAGGATAACAAGGAACCTGAATATTTCTATAAATCATATTGATGCTTTGAGAATTAGTACAAAATATTTGATGCTGTCATCTGATATTTTTGCTTCCCCTTAATCCTATTTATTCCATTTATTCAATTTTTTGTTATAATGTCCTTTCACCTTGGCTTATATACAGTTAATCTGCACTTTCCTTCATTGGATTGCATGTTACCAGTCTGACAAGATTAACCCAGTAAATACCAAGTAGTTTGAACAGTAAAAACATATACCATTTGAATGCAGGCTTACCTTATTATTAAAATTTTCCATGTGTTTGAAATTCAGAGCAAAAAATACCGATTATTTTTTTTTTCTTCCAGAGTTAAAAGTAAGATTTTAAACATTAAGTAAGTGTAACAAGATAAGACAGCTTCCTGAATTTAGGAGTGTTTGGTTAGATGGAGACCAGAGCACCAGAAGGGGGCAAGGGAGGGCCAGAGTCAGCAGCAGCGACCTTTGCCCCCTCCATGTACACAGGGTCCTTTCATAGGGCTGCTACCAGCTCTCCCCAGGAATCAGGTAGGCCTTTTCTGCCCACCTAACTTCCCTCACTATGCTTTCTCCAAGGCCCTCCAGTGAGGTACCTGCTTACTACCTCCACAAGTACCTGAACCAATCCAAATACTTCATGTCACCCTGAAAGTTCCTTAATTCCCTTTCTGTACCTACAAACTGTTCACTTTTCCGTGGGTTTCATTTCTTCCAGAACTCCATCGTGGACTACTTTTAGCAAAGGAAAACTTAAAGCGTTTACTATTTTTCCTAAATTAAATGAAAAAGTTGCTCTCCTTGACTTAGCTTAGAAGATACGTTTTTGAAGGCAGGGAAATGTTGACGTTATAAGGATGCTCTGACATGAAATCTGTGGGAGCAGATTCATGTCTCTCCTCCAGGGTCTTGGATTTTGGAAGTTACAAATCCAAGTCAGTACTAGATTCAATACTCCCCCATCTGAAGAAGAAATGAACTCTGAATTGGGTTGTCTTCATCCTAACCTAAAGGTGAAATAGATAATTTTATTCTCCCATATGTGTGACCCAGCAGCCACAGCACTCAGAATAAATATGTCTTATATTTTAAAGTCCAAGGGGACCTCCTGAAAGAGCCAGTGTGGCTTAGGGGTAGGGAGGAATATATGCACATTCAGGCCTATATTTATATCTGCATGCTTAATGTTTTTGAGGAAAATAGTTTAAAGTCTTTCATCAGCAAAAGCCATTACTCTCTTTTTAAATTCTGACATGTGTTACACATATGTACTATGAGGATTACAGCATGTGAATCACTTGTACAGGAAAGAACAGTCTCAAAGAAAATCAAATAACGCGTGTCTCCTTCAGATTAAGACCTGACACTACTGTACATTTATGAATCTGAAGATCATTATTACTGTATGAGCATGAATGAATCATCACTCTGGTTAACAGCACAGTTGAAGTCTGAGATGTCTTTAAAAAAAAGATATATATATACATAAATAGATCAGCTCCCTCTAGAGCTCCTCAAGTTAAGTTGTTTCAAAGTTTGGAAAGGACCTTTTCACATTTTCATTGCAGAGGGTAATTGCACTCAGTGCTTCTACTTGAGTGCCATCTTCGCGAGTGCCTCCCATCATTTTTTCTCCCTGCACGGTCCCTTGTGTGTGTACTACCTTTTGTGCTCTTGGGCCTACTCAGTTAAAAATGTGCCCAGGGCCAAGATGACTAATCGGCCGACACTGGGTTTGGCAGAGTCTTTTCTGTTAACATCTTCCTGAAGAGTCTATTGTACAGGTTGATCCCAGTAACATGCTACCCACAAAAACCTATGCTGCAACATAAAAACCTTGGTTCTGTCACGCAAGGCTTTTGAAGTACCTTTACTCATCATAATGAAATATACACACACTTTGGTAGATGAAATAAGAAGACTAAATTGCCCAGCAGGAAATTCAGACAAGCATGACACTCAGCTCTCACTGTTTTTGCTTTTCCTTTGAAAGCAGACACTTTCAAGTAAGCAGTCTTCATAAGGAGTATGGTGGTTAGGTTCAAGGATGATGGAGTCAGATTCTCTGGGTTCAAATCCCCACTCTGCCACTTCTGGTAGTTAACACCTTGAGTTAATTATTTAAACTTTTTCCAGGCCTCTCTTTTATTCCACGTCAAAGGGAGATAATAAATAAGCTAAGTCACAGAGTTATGGTGAGATGCCACTGACTGAATATAAAGCAACCAGCAGAGGACTTGGCACACAGTATACAATTATAACACGTGATCCCACAAAAACACACAACGCAAACTACTCCAGATGTGTAAACCAGTGCATTCTCTTTCCTCAACGGAGAAGGTAACAGAAGCTTAACTGAGAATGCACTTAATGACAGCATTATTTTTTAAAGAGCTATAGAATCCATAAAGGAAAAAAATTATGAAGGGCTGCATTTTCCTTAAGAGTTTGTGGTTCAATAATTCTAAAACCACCTGGTTGAGTAAAAAGAGCTGATTATCGTGTCTGTTTAAAATCCTGTAATCAGAATACTAGACCAGCAATAGCACCAGGCACTTGGAAATTAAAACAGAACTACTGAAGGCATTCTGCGGCAGCCCCACTTCCTGGGAACCAGTGAGCCCTTTCAGAATTACTGGACTGGCAACAAAGCATGGAGCCATGGCTTAGCAGTGCCAGGCTGGCGGAGACCGTCTTTCTACTGCTGTTTGTTTTACATAGAAGGGAGTGTATCTGACTATGGTTTTAAAAAGATAATCACAGAGATATGAAGTATGTCCAGAGGAAGGCAGTATAGCGTTGTAGTTGGAAGCACGCACAGGCTCTTGAATATGATGTCCTTAAATTTTTAGTTTTTGCTAATTGCTATAAGAATACAAAAGTGGGAATAATAAAATTATAATGAATCAAAAGTAATCATTATAACAATAACAAAAGTGGGTATCACACTTCATAGAGTGGCTGAAGGATAAATGTGATAAAGCAGATACACGATTAATACTGTCAGCTACTATTATTACCTTGCCATTGATTTTAAATTTCAAAAATGTATCCTTCCTTTTAGATATGGTATCTGTGTACATTTCAGTGACATCAACATCTGCGCTGAGGGGGTAGTTAAGAAGTGTCATACAATGACTACACCCACCTGAATAAAGTGGCTGCAGCCTAGTTTCACCTCCATTACATACACTGATTTGGACTTGCTTAAATGCTTTTATTTATTTATTTTTAAATTTGATTTTATTTTACTTTACAATACTGCATTGGTTTTGCCATATATCAACATGAATAACCAGGTATAAATGGGATAACCATACATTTTAGATGGCCCAGGGCAGTCCCGCTTTATGCCTACTGACCTGGTCGATTATTAATAGTGTCTCCTTTCACTGTTAAAAGTGTTTGGGTTTGGACAGTAAATATGTATAATGTTAGTTGCTCAGCCCTAATGTATGTGCATACATATCATACGGAAGTTAAAGGTCACTCTAGCAAATGAGTAAGTCTTTGTGCTCAATGCTTAGCCATTGGAGGATGTACCTAAACCTAGAGAGTTATCATGAAAAATAAATAAATAAATAAATAAATAACCATGCAGTTAAACACACAAGAAATACTCCCCAAAGTTCTTCAATTCAAAACTTCAGGGCAAGCCTGAGCGCGGTGTGGCCCTCCGCAGACGCACATGTAGCCTCACACCCTGGGTAGGTAAACGGGGCCAGCTGGAGCTCCACGGTAGCCACAGGATAAGACAACATTCCCTCTTCCTGTGCTTTGAAGCCCTCGCTTCAATTCTTACAACCTTTGTCTAGTTTCAGGAAGGAAAAAGGCTCTCCGCAGGCAAGAACCCCGAGGGACAGGGTGTGTAAACCGAAACTTCTTGGGTCACGTGCATTTATGAAGATAAGTCTCCAGCCACCAGTCAGGGAATGGCAAGTTATGATTTACTGTTGCAGGCGGCCAGAGGAGAGCAGCGACCACTTCCCTTTCCTTTCCTGCCTAGACCGTGTGCCACGTGCAGACCCCTTCAGCAACAAAAAGGCATGTGGAAGGCAGGCTGAGAAGGGGAAAACAAAACAAAACGCATATTAACTGACTGACAATCTGGGAGAAGGGAAAGAGGACCAGTGCCTTACGAAAACACACGACGTGAGGGGGAAAAAAAAAAGCAACAGTGTGAGAAACTTACTTTACTAATCAAGAAAACAGCAAGCTAGTTGTAAGAAAAAAAAATAAAAGAGGTCACAGATTAAAAAAACAGTGTAAGGGTTCATCAAGATGACTTGTGTGATTAAATGTTTTATTATGCAATCTTAGGAGAGTGCCCACAAGTCAGCAAGATAAAATAAAACACAGATTTGAAAACGATGAAGAATATATAGAAAGTGGATATATTATAAATGTACGGAAAGGAAAGGAAAGTGAAGTCGCTCAGTCGTGTCCAACTCTTTGTGACCCCAGGGACTGTAGCCCACCAGGCTCCTCTGTCCCTGGGATTTTTCAGGCAATAGTACTGGAGCAGATTGCCATTTCCTTCTCCAGGGGATCTTCCCGATCCAGGGATGGAACCCAGGTCTCCTGCATTGTAGACAGACGCTTTACCGTCTGAGCCACCAGGGAAGTCTTATAAATGTGCAAGTGAGGACTAAAAACACCATCAGTCCAAAAAATTAAGGCAGGCTTAGCAAAGGAGATGCTTAAATGGTGACAATACATGGTCTTAAATGGAAAAACGAGAAAACTTTTTAAAACGCTGTAAATGTACTACATACCAAGGAATGTTTCTGATGCAACTAAGTAGAAGGTTCACAATATTCAGTTTAAAAACCACTTATAGCCTTTGGTAATTGGCATACACTAGAAATACTCTGCTGTATATACATGTGTGCATATATATGGATTTGGCAGGGGCCGGCATATATTCCCATATATATACTGGAATATATATGACCTATATATTCAGCTGGGAGAATGTTAATATACTGAAGTTTTTAAAAACAAGCATTTTCTTCAAGTCTTGGAAAAAAAAACACAAAGAGATGGATTTCTTGCCACAAAGATATACAGCAGATAACCAGAGTGCAGAAGATCATGTTATTTTACAAATTCCTCTTAAAAAGCCTTTATGTTAGGGGTGAGGTGATGGATATAACTGGCTCGGTTGTGGCTGAACATTTCACAATGTATACAGATACTGGAGTCATCAGGTTGTATATCTTAAAAATACACAAAATTTAATTGTCAATTATACTTCACTACCTTTGGAGAAAAAAAACCTTACTGAATTTGCACATGGATGTCTGGTGTATTTGAAATTTCATTAACGTTTTCAAAGTTATTCTAGAAATTTAACAATATTTTTATAAAAAGTTCAGATGCCAATTACCTGTGTTATTTTCAATGTATTTTAAAGACTGTATACTCTGCCACCTACCGTAAACAGGGGGAGTGATATTCTAATTTATCAACCTTTCTAGATAATACATTATTACCATTAGGTTGATTTTTGACCTTTAGGAAGAACTCACAATTTAGGAAGGAAGTCAGATTCTGATAAATTCTGTAAAGACTCAATATTTTGAGTGTTTATAGTATATAAATCATCTTATTAGAACAATTTCTTTTTAAGCAGATTGGTAGTTGATTATGAACCTGTTTTATAGATGAGGAAATCGATGCTTTTAGAGAAAGTGACTTGCCCATATTCACACACTAAGTATGTGGCTCAGCTAGACCTGTTAACTCTAAATCCTGTGTCTTTATACCACGACTATCTGTACATAATACCCTACACTTCTCCATCTTAAATACTTACACTGGTAAAGACTCATTCACTATCTTTCTTTCCCACTGAAATGTAGGCTCCAAGGGGAAGGATCATATTTTCCAAGTCAACGCCACATCTCTTTCTCTACACAGTGCCTGGCACATAGTATTTGCTCAAAAATTATCTGTGGAATGAATGGAGGTGCTGTTTACAGAAACGGAACAGAACAGGGAAAGTGATGGTTAGGAAGTCAGAGCAATGTCTGATTTGGCATATTTAGAAAGAGAGCATAAGCTGGGCTTCCCTGGTGGCTCAGACAGTAAAGAATCTGCCTGCAATGCAGGAGACCGGAGTTCAATCCCTGGGTTGAGAAGATCCCTTTCAGAAGGAAATGACAACCCACTCCAGTATTCTTGCCTGGAGAGTTCCATGGACAGAGGAGCCTGGTGTGCTACCATTAATGGGGTTGCAAACAGTCAGACATGACTGAGGGACTAATACAGATGAACACAGATGGGTTCCCCAGGGACAGACTTTGAGATTGAATTTAGCATGCAGGGTGTTACAAAGGAGCGCCCTGGGGAACAGCATCTGGGGGAGGGAGGGGTGCAAAGCAAGAACGGCAGAGAGCTGTTAAGGTCAGATGCAGGTCCAAGACAACCATGCACAACCCCCGAGGAGCTCTGGACCTAGAATGGCCCTTTAGAGTCATCCCAAGTTGGGTCTCAGGCAGCTGGGCCCTTAATCTCCCACACCACTCTCTCTTTGAATATCCATCCCACAGCGGCCAGGGCAATGCCTGATGAACCTGGCAGCTGAAGACTGTCCGCTGAGCGCGCTCCCAGGACGTGGGGCAACACATTCTTTACTGAAGGAGTTGCTGGGCGGTATGTCACAATGCCCACCTCAGGCCAAACTGAAATTAAGCACTAGCCTTGTCCATTCAAATCTAAATCATTTTTTCCAAAATGCCGAGCACTCTGTTGTTGTATCTATGTACTCAAGCTTACATTATGATTTAACTGATATCTATGAGATCAAGTAAATTTACCTTAGATTTCAGGTCTCACAATCTAACTCTGTACTATCTAGCCCATCAAATTTTTGCATTATCCCTAAACTATAGATTAAAAAGGGAAAAACACAAAATTAAAAGACAGAAAAGCTGATTATTGAAAAGCATAAAGAAACCAAAAGCACAAATTTTAAAAGGTATCCTATAAATCTATTGGGGTATAATTTGATTTTCTGAATTTCAAATGAAATGTATATGTCAGTGAAAGCAAGGTACACTTGTGATTTCAAGCCTAAGTACAGTTACAAAACAATTCTAAACTTCAAATAAAGTATGCATCATCACTTTTTAATGTCTGCCATTATAAAACCACACCTAGGAGTGTTGGAAGGAAAAGGCAAAGTGACCAGGGACTGAAAAATTTCATTGTAAAAGTAGCGAGGTCAGCTCTTTAGATCTCAACATTTATTTTCTATGATAAAAGGAAAATAAACACTGAGGTATATAAATTTTCGGACTAAAGACATTTGTGATTTTGATTCTTTTCCAGATATTACTTACTCTATGCCTTCAGACGTTTTTGAGTTTTGGCCTCTAGAAAATCAGGATAATCTTCATTTGACCATATTTGTTCAACTGTAGGCACAGGTTTACATAGAAATGGTGTGGTACTGGTCTAATTTACACATATTGGGGAAGTTTTTACTTTTAGATTCTAGTACAGGCATTGACCCTGTGATATATTAATATTATACTAAAGTAAGACCACCAAAACATGTGTTAACCAATTTTGGGTTATAAGAGCTTGCCAAACATTGGGGAAGAGGTGATGCCCATTTTTAAAAGGGAAAGTGGCATCACTGTAATAAATGTAAGTCATAGGCTTCCTACATTGTTTGAAAATATATGAACAAGGATCTCCACGTCCTTGGACCTAGAAACTTAGACCTTGGACCTTCTACCTAGAAACTTACGCTAAATATCTAGAGCCTGTTTGCTTGCTTAAACAACTGAATACTGTTACTGGAAGAAATGTCTATTCAACTAATTACTTATAAAGGCTGTTTCAATGTACACTGTACTGATCAAAAAACATAGGACAATCCTTTAAGTCAGAATTTAAAACTATGATTCTGACGATATGTTGGAGTCGCTTTTCTTATGAAAGCACATCTCACATTTCTGAAGAGTCTGTGGATGTAAAAGGTTCGAAATATGTTCAGTTGAGACATGACTTTTAAAGACTGTCTCTACGGCACAAAACCATATACACATTGGGTGGAAGAAAGCACGGGGTTTGACTGAAAGTAGCTATTTACCTCTATGTCCGTGGCTGTACCTTAATATCACATATAGAAAACACATACATATACCACATGTGGTAAAAGAGCACTTCTGAGTTCATGTACTGCTGCTACTGCTGCTGCTAAGTCGCTTCAGTCGTGTCTGACTCTTTGCGACCCCATGGACTGCAGCCCACCAGGCTCCCTCGTCCCTGGGATTCTCCAGGCAAGAACACTGGAGTGGGTTGCCATTTCCTTCTCCAATGCATGAAAGTTAAAAGTCCAAGTGAAGTCGCTCAGTCGTGTCCGATTCTTTGCGACCCCGTGGACTGCAGCCCACCAGGCTCCTCCGCCCATGGGATTTTCCAGGCGAGAGTACTGGAGTGGGGTGCCATTGCCTTCTCCGGTTCATGTACTAGGGAACCATAAACAACAGTCACTATGCCGTAAGTGTCCTCTATCAATGTCCACTGTAATAGAGAACACTAGAGTAGCACTTCAGATCACTAACAGGAAGAGGAGAACCCTGAAACCTATCATGTAGACATCTGATGACAGCGCGGAGGCAAGATGGCACTGAAAAATTTACACTGGGGAAGGGTGTATGTGTGAACGAAGAAGAATTAGTCTCTGGGCTATTTTTTTTTTTCCAGATTCCATTTTCCTTCATGTGTCTGTTCATTAGCATTTCTTTCAAGGCTATTCCACGAGTTGAGTCAATGATACGGGGTTTATATTTGACTAACATTAAATATTGCCTTAGCTTCATGACTATGAAATAATTCCAACAGAAAGAATCTAAAATAAATATACTTAGGCAGCACGGTACCGGATGTTTAATAAGCATCAGTATTTATTATGGTAGGAAGCAGAATTTTTGTTACATCACACCTTTTGTTAAGTAGCCAATTTACCCAATGCGAAATCCCATAAAATGGTGAAGATATAAAAAAGAGTCAGTAGTTCACTAATTTAGAAAGTCAATTATATGTCACTGTTTCATATCGGGTTAATTACTTCATTTACATTTTTGGAGTTCTAAAGCAGTGCCTGAGAGGTGGCAGATTGACAGCACTGCAGAGCGGAGTCCTTACACTATTTTCCTGAGTGTTAATAATATAAAAGGCAATATACGACACAGAGTTACACGCAGGTTTTCTCTAGTGAGATTACAAATGAAACAGACATGGTATGGAGATAAGAGAGCAACAGAGATGCTTTCAGAGGAACAACTGAAGAAGAGGGTTAACGGGAAATGGTAAAGCGGCAGATACTTAGACGTTGTTCTTCTAAGGCGTATGTGCGTGAAAGAACAGGGGTCAAACATCTACAAAATATCAATACGTCTGAAGGGAGGAGAGGCAATGCCATTTAAAGTAAGTTATACGAAGAAACCTTGAGTGAAAAAGACATGAAGGGACTCCTTGTGGGGAAGGTTATCATGATCAAAGGTATAATAAGAGAGGTGGGGAGGAGGAGAGACTATCACAGAGCGCAAAAGAAAAAGAAAAAAGACAATGAACAGGAGTGAGGAACAGATGTTGCCTTTCCATAGTTCTGATCCTAACCCACTTCCACAGGAACCCAACCTGCCACTCCTTCCTGTGGGTGTCACGATGAAATCTACCATACTACTACTTTCTGTCACTAAGTTGTCAGAAGAAAGCAAAGCTTCCCTAAGTCTGTCTCTTCCCACACAACCACCAGCATAAACTACGATCTATCAGTCCTTCTCCTCCTCAGACAGACAGGACAGGAAACTCACTGCTGAGATTTCCTAGTCCTTGAATAAAATGCATCAGAAGTTAATTTGGCATTGTGTGCGCTCAGTCGCCAAGTCCTGTCCGACTCTTTGTGACCCCATGGACTGTAGCCCCCCAGGCTCCTCTGTCCACAGAGTTTTCCAGGCAAGAATACTGCGGTGGGTTGCCATTTCCTCTTCCAGAGGATCTTTCCTGACCCTGGAATCGAACCTGTCTCCTGCATCTCCTGCACTCGCAGGCAGGTTCTTTATCACTGAGCCACCTACGGAGCCCCAATTTGACATTGATGCCGCTTTTTATTTTCTGTGGGAGTGGATGAGTTAGGCCTTAATGCCTTTAAACTTATATTCTGATAGTCATGAACACAATGAAGTCCTATCTCTTACGGTCTTTTACATAAAGGAATAAATGCACACATAGCATCACGTTTACTGAAACCAGCTGAAACAGCAATTACTACTGGTGTGACTCTACATAAAACAGGAGAAAAGAATGAGAAGCTGTTCAGGACATTAGAAACGACCTAGTCCAGCTCTTTTTCATACAGATGAAAAAACAGGTGGAATGACTCAGGTGGCACCTCTAGTTTCAACAGGCACGGGATAACCCCAGCTGCAACTCCCAAGTCCCACGACTGATGATGGACGGTCCTTCTTCACCCTCCACCACTGCCTACACAAAAGCACACGGGCCATTAGTTCCTGATGGTGAGCCCCAGTGCTGTGCTTCCGTGGAACACTACAGGCTCCAAAATGACACGCCGTCCACGTGAGTTTTGGGGCTGACAGGCCACCAAGGAGATTTGTACACATATACTGCTTTAATTCTGTGGACTAAACGGCGGTTGTTTTGTTCATTTTTCTGATCAATTTGGCAGGTAAAGTCAGTCAAACTTGTTTCTTCATGTAGACACTGCCTTACTATGGAAATGAATGTGGAAACATTCATCTTTGTCAGAAATTATGTCAAATTATTCAAATTTATTGGTGAATTACAGCAAACATCCCAGCTGATGAACATCTCAGTCATATGTTTTTTTAGAGAACACTTATGGTTCTAAAAAGATAACATTACAATGAGCCTTCCCATTCTGAAGCCAAGATGTTTGGAGAGGACATGGGGTCTGTTATTAAAGATAGTAGTTTTTTAAAATCATAAAACATTCCAAAGATGTCCAGCACTGTAAGTAGGAAAACGTATTCCTTTAAGTAGTGTTGCTATTGTTTTCTCCTCTCCTTGTTATGGTCTTTTCAAGACCCTTAGGAAGCTGTCTCTAAGACGCTTTCTGCCAGCTTCCATCTTTTCCACAGACACACAGAGGCCTTCACATCAGCACTGCTTCTCTGGCTTGAGGTAACAAACGATTAGCTACAGCACAGTGGTGTGATGTTCACGTTATTCTTTGCTGTACTACACCCGGCCAATGTCTCAAAAATTAATGCAAGTATATCAGGATCTGAAATTAACTTTTTATAGCCAAAAGCAACGTCCTGCTAGGAGGAGAAAAACCTATTATAAATGGGCTGGCCTCTGATTGCTTGTAGATGGTGAGAACCAGGAAAATAACATTTCAAATTATACAATGTTGAATATAAAAAAAGCTGCCCCATATTGATTAATCAGTGTTTTGTTTATGAACTGATAAGGTCTAACTAGGTAGTACCTATTCTTTGTAAGTGACAGATCTATTACTAAAGATCAGACAGGAACCTAAATTAGCTAATGTGCTTATGATGCTATATAGAAATAACTATAAAAATACTTGAATGAAAGATAAAGCCAATATTTCTCTCTGAACCATGTATTAACTTTCAAAGTTTTTTTCCTAAAAAATTACATAAAACTAGTCACATTTAATTTATTTAAGTGTATACATTATTCAATAAACACTATCAAAAAATTAGTTCTGAAAGAAAAAAAATCAGCCTAGGATAAAGCAAGTATCCATTTCTCTTTATAACGTTTTAAATAATTTCTCTTTAAAATGCTCATTTAGTATAAGCTAATTTGGGATGCTATAATGCAAAGATATTTTACAAATTTTATTAAAAACTGCCTAAGTGTTTATGTTCAGCTGCTTACCAGTAACCAAGTTTCACTATGCTAGTTTGTTCCTTTTTGGTTAGGATGCAAAACAGATGCCATGAAAACACTAAAATCTGTAAAAATACTTTATTCTAAATACTCATGTTAAAGATCAGTATCTTTAGCTAATAAAAACAAGGCATGATTTAACTGCATATTTTCATATATATAACATCTGGTTACAACTCTACAGGAGACGAATAAGAAATTTCACCAGCTCTGTTACAGATCTGATTAATTAGGAGGACAGGCAAAAACACTTTTCTATATTCTATAGGCTACTGACTGCTTTCCACTTATGCAGGGGACGTAAGGAAGAGAGGGAAAAGAGAGTTTTACTATAAAAAATAACATAAAGTCACCAATATTCTTAGAGATTCCAGGTAGTTCTGTAGTTTGAAACACGAGTATTTAAGTCTAGAGTGGCTGTTAAGATTCTAAAAAATGAATAGAATATTTATATTTTTAAGTACATCAAAATATATTCCCAATTGAAAATGTTTAGTTAATTATGTTATCACTTTATGATCAGCTAGTAACCACAGCTCTAATCTATAAATATAGTTATGAATGGTAGCATATCCAGGTTTCCTCTACTTATTTGCAAGTGCTGAAATGGAAGATTAAATACACTCTTTAAAATAGGTTGTAAGAACTGCAGACCATTTTTGAATTAAGAACATGCCTGAAAATTACAAATAGGATCACTGGGATTTATACAAGCAAAAGGTACAAATTATTGGTATCTGTGGTCTTTATTCCTATGCTTTGCTTATCTTTCTCTTGACCTTTATCCAAATGAATCACACTAACTCTCAAATGCTTTCTCTCACTTGATTTCTAAAGCTGTTCATCACACTTGCTGGCTAGAAGCACAGCTGGCAAGGGATCTAAACCTCATCACTGGGCAAACTTGCCCTTCTGGTTTTGCCAAGAATGACATTTCCAATGGAAAAGAAAAAAAAAGTTACTGTATGGGATACTGGATACTGTATTTGTGTGTGAGAACCAATAGCTCCACCCTCTTTGTCAGTAGAACATATAGGCATTAGAAATAAAACCAAAATAACAAAGAATTAAAGAGCCTAGAGTTCTCTAAATTCAATTGTTAATTAAAGTAGGAGCCCAGAGATCAGCTGAGTATTTTTACTCTTTTCCTGAAGAAAGAGGCAACGGAGGATAAGCAGTGCCCCCTAGTGTCAATAACCACAGACAATAAAAGCTAAAAGAAAAGTTGCTAATGTTAACTTAACTAAAATTATTAAAACTATATGCATGTAATAAATTATAAATCCATCGTTATTCAAATTTTGAAATTTACATGTATATAAAGTCATACCATATAGTCATTTATTTAACACTGATTTGCTGAGGAATGTGTGCTCACAGGAGCGCGCGCACACGCACACGCACACACATACACGGTACACAGTCTGACATGGCCAAGATGTCTTTAATGTTCCAGGCAGCTCAGAAAAAATATTCCACCCAGCACAGCAGGCCATGCATGAAGCGGGTGTCAGCAAGCCCAGCAGAATCACTCACTGTGAAGACATCTAATAGGAACTGCTGAATACACAATACAGGCAGCATGGCCTGAATGGCTAGAATGGAGTGGCCAGGACAGAGTCCGAAGGTTTCAAATCCACCCGAAATTATAATTAAACCTGTAATGGGTATTCAGACATTTTTCTCTCTCTCTTTTTTCTTTTTTTTGGTAATAACAGGCCAGCATAACCAGCCTATATTAGAGAGAGAGATTTGAGAACACTGCAACTTTTACTGAGCAGTCTCTGAATATTGGATCCTAAATTTCAAATGCAAATAAATAAAGTACACAACTGTCTTTAGAAGAAAACGCAACACACGAAATTCAAATATTAAAAAAAATTACATAGATTTTATGGCATTTCAATTTGGGGAAATTTTTCTGATATAATCTATAAGAAAACTTAAAAGTTGTACTAAGACCAATGAAGTATCTATACAGTGACATCTGTGACAAAAAGGTAAAGTAAGCTTATTTTATTAAATACTGTCTAGGTCACTAATTTACTAAGAGCAATTTTTGTCATAGAACTCATAAATGTAGACCAAAAAACGGAAAAAGAAAGCACCAGTATAAATAAAAATGATAAACAAGAAAGAATAAAAACCTAAGAAGACTAGGTCTTCTTATTTATGTCTCAAATAAACTAATAGGAAACAAATTAATTGAAAACCTATTGCATAATTTCATTTGAATAAAAGCACAATGCAAAAGATAAGTTCCAAGCTATTTAAAAAATGCATTTATATAGAAAACTGTTAGCTACTTTCCACATAAACCACTAATGCATACACTACTAGGTTTGCATTTAAAAAAGCAAGGAATATAATTAGGCTTTTATGAAAAGATTGCAATGTGCATTTAAATTGCTTCATCTTTAAAATGAGGAAGGTGTAAATGCAGTTGTTTATTAGGCATAAACTCAATGTCCAAATGATAAGCATAGATAGGTATTTAGAACTTTAACAAAAACTTCTGGTTAAAACAGGAGCTGACACTTCAACTGTTTAAATTTGGTTAAAAATTAGTTCTAAAATGTCCACTACTAAGTTTTTCTAAAAGTTTACCTTTGGCAGGACTGTTAAAATTTTTAAATGATTAAAGAACAACAATAACCTTCTTGGGTAACATTAACAAGTATATAAATGCAGATGAACATATTTATGTCATGTTAATTGTATTAGTATTTATTTTGTTACATCAAAAAGTACAAGTTACTTCTCAGAAAAATTTCCACAAGAAATGAAATTTTATCCTTTATCAGTAAAAATGTACCTGCTTAGATAGGTGATAGTGAAAAATCAAAGCTGCATGTCTAATTTTGAGGGGGAGAATCCTGATTTTTAATTTGGCAGAACACTTGCCGAATACGTTACTGCAATCGTCACTAAACATCAGGTAATTTCCTTCAACAGGTAAAAACATTGTTTTAGGAAGTTGCGTTCTTTTACCTCTTTTACAAGTTTTTGTTTTCAGGGATACTTACAGTTTTATCTTTAATTCAACTCTAGAATATCTGGTGGTTGTTACTGATGTAGATATAAAGTGATATGAGATTTTCAACCCCATCCCAGAGCTCACCTATATTACTTGCTAAAACACCCAAGAAAAAGAGAGAGAGCTAAGTTCTAAAGATTAAGAAATAAGACAACACTGTTAAGAAAAGCTTTCATTTTGGGAGATAAAAATTAAGAATTTTTAGACTTAACCCAGCACATTTCTATATGTGTTGATTTTGGGGATATCTGAATATATGTCCAGGGCTGAATTTTTCTTGTTACAGAAAAAGGCAAAGGTAAGTACGTCTACGCCTGTTGCATGAAAAAGATGCTGGATTAGAAGCAGAAAGACAGTATAGCTAGGTTTATACACAGACCAACAGAGATAGTGATTAGGAGCTATTATTATCCCCATGAGTTTAAAAAAATAGAAAATGGTCTGCAATTCATATACTCTATTATCAGCATTAACATGCCCACTGATTGCACTTGATTCCTTTACAGAATATCTCAGATAAAAGTTTAGAAATACATGTACACAGACACCAACACAAAGATAAATTTTAAAATATGAGCTTTTAGCTTTAGTTTCTTAAAGCCTACATAAAAATGTCCAAATACAAATTTTCTTTTGCATCTGAGTTCTAAATAACTACGAACAAGAAGCTTTCTGTAAAGTGTTTAGAGGCAGAAAAAGAGTATAAAAGATCATTTCAAAGGAAGGTATTTTCTTAACATGAATATTTATTCTGATATCTAATAAGTATATACCTCTTCATGCATACGGTATCTGTAAAGATCACTCAATGAGAGTTTCCACATACTTAATCATACACATGTATCAAATTTTTAATCAATAACTCTTATTATAATCAAAACCTTTTTTTCAAGATGATAAAGCAAAACTACTACATTTTCAGGAATGATTAGATATTATTAAAAGTTAGAAAAAATAAAGAGGGCAAAAAACGAATACTAGTCTTTTGACATAATTTCTTTAGCCACAGGTATTTTAAATATCATCTAGACACACTCATTTTTTGCCAACTGTGGTTAGTACTTGCTTATGAATCAATATATATTGTTCATCTATATTATCATGGCCCATGAGTCAGGGAGTATAAGAGGAAAGGTAGTAAATGATTATTTTATTCAGAAATTATATAATATTTTATTTATGTTTTATCCTTAAAAAGGTAACATTTTTGCCTAAAATCAAATGTTTTATGTAACTTATATTTTACATTTTATAATCTTTAAAAATCTGCAACTTTTATATATAGTGAGAGTTAAAAATCATAGCTACAATAAAAACTTAAGTCTGAAGCAACCAGAGATAAAATAATACCATAATGAATGACAGGAAATATATAAGCACATCTTTAATGATGAAATATCAAATTTTGCTCATTAAATAAACAAGAATACATTTTGAAATTTTATGAAGAGATATATCTTTAATATATAATTAATGATTAATTGTTTTTACTACAAATACTGTGGTGTTATTAGAAATTCTTAGATTTACAATATGCTACACTAGAATGTGGTAACTTCTAGCAATTACCAATAAACATATGAAGCTTTATCAAAGGGAAATAGTTAAGAAGAGGACTGAAATCATTGTATCCTTCCTTCTATGATTCAAAAATTTTGATTCCTATATCTGAAAACTCATTAGCTTGAAAACTTTTTATAAATTCCTTGTTTCCTCCTTACACGTGGGAAAAAGTAATGGATTTCACTGGACAACTTTGTACCAGCTATTTCACCATCTTTATGCTTACCAGGACCTTATAGCAAAACCCTCTAGTTTTCCCAGACATCTTTTAGAGTCTGAGCACAGTGAACATACTTTGGACTTAGAACTCCATATCCTCCCATGCAAGGAGGAGTCTGGAGAACTTTTCTACTCTTAGATCCTGGATTATTACTTGCGAAGTAGTAATAATAATTATACAACAACAGTAGACATTATACTACATCCTGGTAATTACACCAGAAGTCAATATCCTTTTTCCCCCTACCCAAAAGTGAATTATATTTCTTCAGCTGTGTCCATACATGAAGCTGATTACGTAGTATAAATTTAGGGGGAAGAAATACAGCAACTGTGACTGAATTATAGAGCGGAAAGGCTGGCCAGCTCAAGGGTGTACCTATACTTATTCGCAGCTGCTCATGTCACTTGCATTCAGGGTTGTCACTCAAGTCTACAAGGGGTTTTCAGAGGATCTTCCGTAGCACCATACACTTGTTGGTTGTATGCAGTCAATGGTTCTTCAACATAGCTAAGCAAAAGCACTTTCCAGCATCTGAATTAGCTTGTTTGATCATGAGTTGCTGTGAAATATAGACCCTTCAGACTTCTGAGGTAAAAGAGCTCTCTTCTACCCATGAGATTATTTTACATCTAACAGGAGCTTAAGATATATACTCACTCATTCAGATATGCAAATTCAACCACCAGAGACAAGGAAATTATGCAAGATGATGCACATTTCATTTTAGCTGGAAAAAAATGTGCAAACACTATACAATTTTACTTCAGAGAGCTTTACTTGCACCAAGTTGAGACGCACTGAACAAAAGTTGCAATGTAATATCCATGTCTCCACAGATTGGATTCAGTGTTCAAGAGCTGTGTTTAAGTACTTAAAGAGGTTTTTACATTTTAATACTTTTATAGGCCTTTTTCATAGGTATTTGCACAAAATTTTCCCAAACTACCAAATTTATAGTCAAACTTCAAAATATAATTATGTCACTATTTTATGAGTACTTTTTTCAACTTATATAATTCACATACAAATATGATTAACGTTTTGGACCTTTTAGTTAAGTTCCAATCATCCACAAATCTAATTTTTTCAATATAAGGCCTTATTTTCCAATATATGTTATTTACATCAATAATAATTCTGATTACCAACACTTCTACTTGCTGAGTAAATTTCATATAACTCATGTATATCCCTGATTAATGCTATAGCTTTTAAAGAACACCCTTAAGGGAGCAAATGACATCATCTAACAACTTGACGTGCTTATTGCTCTTATATAATAGACATTTAATTCATTCCAGGTTTAATTTTAAAGCATGAATTCTAGCACTTGTGAAGCAAATGAAACATGATTCCTAATATTTTACTATCAAAGTTTATAAAACAGAATTATTAAAAGAAGGCTTCTGTGGCTTGTGATATACTGAGTGATGCCACAGCAATACAACTGAGTGAAATAACTGACGTGATGTTTTTCTGTTCAATTTAATTTCTATGCTTTAACCATTTTCAGAAATAGTGACCTGTTTAATGAAAATAAAAGCATAGATGAAAATGTCCTGATTTGTAGTGAGTGTTACTAAATATGCTTTCTGAAACCATTAAGGGATTGTAGCAGAGTTCAATCACCAACAGCACAATAATCAAATTCAGCCACGACACATTTCTAAATCTTTGCCAAAAGCAAACCTTCTTATAAATTCACATAGGCTTGGATAAAACAGCAAGCTGGTCAGGAGGAGGATACTGCCCTGCATCCAGGTTTGTCTCACCAGTCCCTTATGAAGATGTAGTGAATAGGTTGTGGGTAATGGACATTTTCTTGATAATTAGCTGTGTAGACAAATATGTTCTCTGGCAGACAATATAAATGTTGATTTAAGGACCAGCCAATAAAGAGTGTTAAACTGTAAAACAGTCACTGCTCAGTTTCTTACAGATTTGGTTGAAGACTGAATCCTAAAACTCAGGTTTCCACTGTCACCAAATAATGTGCAACTACATTATGATGTAATGAAATATATTTCACTCATACTTGATATGTAGCTGCTTAATAATTTTCACATTTGACAAGTGTATACTATTCAGATTAACATAACTAATAATGATCAGTAATAACATACAAGTCATTCTGGACCACTGTTTGATAGTGAAACTAATGAAGCTGCTTATTTTCTTAAACACATAGAGCAATGCATTTCCACTGAAACTAAGGAATCTGTAAAGATAAGTGGTAACCTATCACAAACATTAGTAAAGTTTTTAGTTTATGTCTAGGTTTAAGGGATTATCTTTAAAGAAGATGGTTTTAGCTGGAAGAGAGATACACTGTTTTAAAAACAAAAATAGCACAAGATAAGTGGCATATACTCTGGCAATTTTCTTTAACACAGCTTTTTCAAATATAATCTAGTCTACAGTGCACTCAAACTGAAGAAACATCCAAATTAGGCAAGGGAAAAAAAAAAAAAAGAGAGATACTTATCCTAGCAAAAAAGAGCCTACACTCAAAAGAACATCTGAATAAAATTGAGACATCTGCAGTCAAGTTTTACCTTCTCCCTAGAATGTTTTGAGATGAACTCAGTGTAACACTGTCTTCCAAGAAAAGACAAAGTGATCAATGCAAGAACACATCAGACTGCCTTGGACAGGCCAATCAATGCAAGAAAGAACCTTGCCCAGGGCCTTATGCAAATAGAAGCACGTCCTGCAACCTAGGGAGGGAACATGCGAAATAGATCAATTGTATCTGAAAAACCTTACAGCTATATCAGCTTCAGACAGTAAATATATACTGATGAATACCATACACTTCCCACGAATTCTTAAAATGTGTTATTTTTATGAGCTAGGGAGAACTCTTAAAATGGGTTATTTTTAAGAGTTAAAAACTCTTTCTGGGATCTAGAGTGAAATAAAGGGGAAAAAAGCATCACAGGAGAAACACCCAGCATTACTTTTAAGGTTTTGCAAATAAAGATTTCTTAAAACTTTCTGGCATAGCTGAATTCTGCTGACATTTCAGAAGGTCAGTTTTTTGTATGTTTGGTACGAAAGGGAAATAAAAATCCAGAAAAAAGGAATACTGTTCTTGAACAGGGAATAATTGAAAATGTCATGGGAGAAATAATTCAAGATATAAAATTAGAGTCATCATTCTCAGACTAAAACTCACCCAGTCACCAGAGAATATTCTCCATAGTGGCTAACCTACTGATATTTGGAGCAGTTTTTCTTTTAAAGTTAGTATCTGTATGTCCAAAATCACTCTAAAATCTGATTAGAATATATAATAAGCTTAAGGGCTACTACACAAAGCTCTGTCCCTCTCAAATGGTCTTGAAGGCAAGTCAGATGCTTCATGAGGCTACATCAGAAACATTCAATTACCAGGTTTTCAAAGGACTACTTGAGTACAAAATTATCTCAAAACTTAAAAGAAGTTAAAAATTATATTTCAATCAGGAAAAATAATGGCAGGAAGTATAATACAGACACTGCCAAGCAAATAAGAAAAATTCTGTAAATATCTACTAATATATTTACTTTAATTGTCTTCCATTTTGGAATTCTGGATTAAAATTTTTAGCTGCAGATGTATTTTCTATCAAGTATGTAGTGAATGCTTCTAATATTAAAAATAACACCATTTTTCATTTAGCTATTGATATACAAACCTTCCCTGGAAAAATACTACATAAAAAAAGAAAATCAGACTTCTATTATAAAGTCCACTATTTAAAGCAGTTTATTTGACTGTTAAAAGGACAAAGATATCTTAAGACACTGGTTTATATAGCCAATGGAGAGAAATATGAGACTATAGAGGATAAACATAGCTTATTTTTTTTTCACATTTCTAGTGCTTTCTATACTGCTAAGTTTTAGTTTCAGTTTATTTAATAAGATTTCTTTTCCTAAAGTTTAACAAAATCTGTCATTCGGTTGTTTGATCATCTTTACTGAGACCTAAACTTCTATAAAAACTTTAACTATTTACATGGAGAAAGCATAATATAAAATCAAAGCAATATAAAAATCTCGTTAACTTTTCAAGAATTAGGTATCAGGTGAAACACTTATAATAAATTGTAAAGGCATGAATTTATCAGGTTAATTATAGGTGCTCAAACATTTCCTTTTCCAATTTTAACTTCAAATATAAGAATTTTGAGTGGTCTGATATTCACAGTGAAATATAAACTCCAATTTATAGTAAGTAAAATACAGAGGACCAAGCAACCATAGTTTCACTTTGTTACAATATTTAAACTTATATTTTCTCTAATATATAGGAAAAATGTAGAAAAACAATTTTAGAGTATTATCACCTAATATTTGATATGTCTTAACAGTGTGATAGGCACTGAATAATGAAATTCTATTCTTCCTGATATAAATCTGTACAATATGTGTGATTTTTGCTTTTAAAAGTATATCCTCAATTTGGTCAAGTAAGATATTTATCTTATCAAAGAAGTTTGTGCTTTGAAATAATTTCTTTAAATGGAAAGTTCCCTCATTAATTAAAAAATTCTAGTTTATTAGAAAAATATGTCATATATGTTTCACAAAACCCATCAGAGGGAATGTTTCATGGTAAATTCACTGATTCTGAGATGGGATTTCAATTGCAAACTGAATGAATTTTGATTCTGACTCCTCTTTGTTGTACAGCTTTGGACAAGTTCCTCAACTTTTCTGACTTCTTCATCTGCAAATAGGCCTAATAATACCTACCTAATAAATTTAAATGTAAGCTGTACAATGACTAGCTAAAATAATGCTTAATGAACAAATCTGTTTATATCCTAAACAAATGCTCTCTTCTGAATGGCAGTATGCATACTGGTCATGAGTGTGGGCTTTGGAGTTCCACAGTCTAGGTTTAAATTCTGGCTCCATCACTTACTGGCTGTGTGATCTTAGTTATAATTAATATTTTGCTGTTTCCTCATACATAACTGAGGATTATAATACTACTTCCATCATAAGGATTACATGATTAATATTGATAAAGCACTTAAGACAATGTATGGTACTTGGCAGGTGCTACGTTATATAGCTAACATTTCCAGGTGTAACTTATTGATGTGGACAGTGTGAAGGAGCAAACACTGATAGCAGAGATTGTTCCAGTAAGACTTGAAAGGTCAATTCCATTTAGTCGGTATTAGAAGACAGCTGTCTACTTCCAGCATGGAAGAAGCAACAAAGAAGAGCCAACCAGAGGCTTGGCCAAGGAAACTCATCTGCTTTCCAGATTTTCATAGTGTTTTCGATTTTTCTGCTTAAACTGAATTTCCAGAACACCACATCAAAACATACTCAAAACTTAAAAATGATTTGGGGATTGCCTGTTATTTAAAATTTTCCACACCTTCTTTCCCCTTCATTAATTTGGGTAATTAAGAATTGATTTAAACAGAAAGTCTGCTTGGAAGGCACAAAAAAGAATAAGCAGTAAAGAGGCTAGAGAATGAAAACTAAGTGATCATGTAATTCAACAGAGAAATAAGAACTGAATCCTGAAATACATGGAAAACCAGGAGACTGTTTTATGGATAAGAGTCACCGTAGTTATAATCGTGTGTGCTCAGTTGCTTTGTTGGGTCCAACTCTTTGTGACCCTATGGACTGTAGCCCTCCAGGCAAGAATCCTGGAGTGGGTTGCCATTTCTTCCTCCAGGGGATCTTTCTGACCCAGGGATCAAGACCTCTCATGTCTCCTGTATTGGCAGGTGGATTCTTTAACCACTAGTGCCACCTGCGAAGCCCAATAGTATCATATAACATTTACACTGCACAGGAATTTGATGGAGGAGCTTACTGTGACAAAGTGAACGGTGCACTTAAAAAAAAAAATTATTGGAGTATAGTTGCTTTACAATGTTGTGTCAGTTTCTGCCGTAAAGTGGAGAGGCCACAGTTTTAAAGGAAAAAACTATATATTTATATGTTTCTCATCTGTAAAATGGGGATGATAACAGTACTTATAAAGTTATAATGATTGAATGAGATAAAGTATATTTACATGAAGTACATGCTTAGGACAGTGCCTGATACACAGTATCATTTAAGCATTAGTGTTGCTGCTGATGAACATAATGTCTCTGCCTTCTGATTTGCAAGACATTCATAAATACTAGTTCCATTTAAAATGCTCAATTTCAGTGACACTGTTAAGAATTGTTCTTGACCCAACAATGTCTATGGCTAGCTGACAGATAAAATGGATTCTATGATAATAGCAATGACAAGTTTCTATTAGAGTAAGAGAGGTCTCTACCACAGCAATCAGAAATGAAAGTATCTGTTCTGCTTGAGAGTTTAGTGTAAGATCTTAGAGAAAACACAAGTGTTATCAAATATTAAGGTTTGTAATATGCTAATTGTGGGTTTCCCAGGTGGCACAGTGGTAGAATCCACTCGCCAAAGCAGGAGACCAGGAGATTCAGGAGGTGCAGGTTTGATCCCTGGGTTGGGAAGATCCACTGGAGTAGCAAACAGCAACTCACTCCCGTACTCCTACCTGGAAAATCCCATGGAGAGAAGAGTCTGGTGGGCTTCAGTCCATAGGATCTCAAAGAGTCAGACGCAATTAAGCCCACACACACAAAAATGTATCTAATATATTACTACATATTTAATACTAGGACATAAATATGAATATATTTAACATTTTGATAGGTGTCCTAAAATGTGCAACAGGAAACAAAATTGAAAACTTAAGGCTGAGTCTGTAATAGTGTAGATCTATAATAGCGGCAGAAACTATATTACTTTATTAATGGTACTGGAACTAGGAATCTTTTTCTGATGTAAATTCAGCAGTAATACAACAAAGACAACATAGGGTAGGGGTTTCATATCATTTTACTACAACGTATAGGACATCGCTTTACAGAGAAAGTCAAGGTTTCTTTGTTGTTAGCAAACAGCTACTGGATACTCTTAGAAATTCAATATTATAATTATAGAGAATCCCTTGATGCCTTATAACTGGAAAGAAGTCAACATGGGAAAGTTCTATTGCAAGAGAAAGCTGAGTGTACTCAGTCTTTCTGTCTAATGCCTCTCTTCTAGAAAGATAAATTCAAGCTTTTCTTCTAATTCATATGTCTAATTAATGTAGTAAAGAAATTTGAAGATAAGATCCTAGAAATTAGATATCAAGATTTATGGATATTTAGACATAAGCTAAGCCTATTAGAAGCTAGGACACTTTTTAATCATTTGACTCAATTATTAAATTGTCACTATAATATTAATTAATGATTTTATTGTATTCTAATGCTCTTTAATAAACTTATGAGATTAATTCAAGTAAGGTATGGAAAACTAGGAAGAGCTCTGAATACACTAATAAATATATAAACGTGCAAACTAATTCCTAGAGGATATGAGATTTAACTTGTTCAATTTAATCACAGGAAATGAAGTTTGGGGTTAGGGTTAAGCTTGGCTACTTCTCCTGATTTGAGATTTTAATATCTTCTTACTTGATTTTCTACATTCACTGATCAATTTTCATTAATGATCTAAGTGTCCAAAACTTCAGGGTCACAAACGGTACCTCCTAGACACTGAAACACACTTGCTCTAAATGTCCTTGCTGGTCTCCCATCCACCTTGCTTTGCTCCATTGTGTGGCTCTCTATACAAATGCCCAGATGCCACTTTCTTCTGACCCAACACAGCACCATCTGAAATCTGCTTCTGACAACTTATCTATATATAAATCTAGGATCAAAGACAATTTACTGAGCATTATTACAAGTTCAGCTGGGTTAGGCAGCATACTAAGAACCAAAGAAGACAGAGGATTTGTTATTTATCCTCTGCCATTAATTAAGAAAAGGATTCTGAGGTGACTTAAAGCAAAAGATAGGTATAAATTAAGACACTGAGTAAGAGATTAAGGCGGAGAGTAACTAATAAACTGGGAAATTAACCGTAGCGCTGGGTTTACAGGAGACAAAGGTAAAAAAGCATTATAGACTTTTTAACTTTCTGGCAAAAAGAGGTTATCACTTTATGAACAGAAACAATTCTTATTTAAGACAAATTTACTGCATGGATCTTTATATTGGGGAAGTTAACACAACCACCTCTTGGCTAAAATTTCACTTCACAGTTATGTTACGATACTATTCTTTTTGTTTAATTGTGTTTCCTAGTTAGAATTTAGGGCTTCCCAGGTGGTGGAGTTGGAGAAGGAAATGGCAACCCACTCCAGTGTTCTTGCCTGGAGAATCCCAGGGACGGGGGAGCCTGGTGGGCTGCTGTCTGTGGGGTCCCACAGAGTCGGACACGACTGAAGCGACTTAGCAGCAGCAGCAGCAGCAGCAGGTGGTGGAGTGGTAAAGAATTTGCCTGTCAATACAAGAGACACAGGTTCGATCCCTGGGTTGGGAAGAGCCCCTTGAGGAGGAAATGGCAACCCACTCCAGTATCCGTGCTTGAAAAATCACAGAGGAGCCTGGTGGCTGCAGCCCACAGAGTTGCAAAGAGTCAGACGTGACTGAGCATACACACGGCGCACGCGTGCACTTAGAATATAACTTTCCTGAATTTAGGGATCATGGGTGCTGACCTGTTTCCCCAGTACTTGTACAGAGTGGGATTTCAACTGAATAAATGACTGAATATCTGTGATAGTTTTCTGAACCATTTCTTATTTTGAGGGCATAATATCCAATCTTAACTCCAATAAATAACTTTTATAAAGTCAAACTTCAGAGGCGCAGGGCTTTATTGAGATCTAAATTCATTCAGTGAAAAAGTATGGAAGACTTACAACAGAAAATATGAAGTGAGAAAAAATTATATATAGTCATATAATTTTTAATATATATGTTAAAAGTCCCAACTCTAAAAGTGAAGATCACAGGAGCTTAGAGGAGTAGTATCATTTTGTTTCCTGGGACCCAAAGAAAGCTTTAGACCCCCAGGGTGATCATTTCACAGTCTAAGAGCAGGAAAAATGTACTTCTTCCGAACCCCAAGTCTTTTATTGCCACAGAAACCTGATAACCAGTTTACCAGGGATAAGTCCTAGGTGTCCACCTGAACTTAGAATGAAATATTCTACTCGATCTCATTCTGACTTGTTATGTAAACTGAAGTGCTGCCTTGATTCATCATTTCACTGTCCTGATTTTTCTGCCTACTAGACCCTCTTTCTTCCTCAAGGGAAGACCCCGTTTCTAAATCCCCAGCCAATGGTTGAAGCCTTAAACTTTGGTTGCTTTATTCACCCTGTCCCCAGTGTTGAATCATCTTTTTTCCTTCCTTCTCTATAAGGCAAAGAGGTAGAATTTGGCTGTGGAGAAGAGGTAGTCTTAGAACCAATGACGACATTCTGTTTGCTCAGTTCTCACCCAATGCCTTGATTTTCTGCTCCCTGCAACCAGATTATGCCCCCTGATTCAAACCTGTGCTCACCCTGCTCTACAGATCCCTCCCTAGTGATGGTTCAACTGCTGCTCCCTCCAAATTCAAGTTCTCCAGCTGAACTGGCTCTTCTTGAACCCATCTTGAACTCTAGTAATGAGCCTTTGTCCACAGCTGGCTTCCATCTTGTTCTCGCAAGCTTTACTCTAACATTAATCTGGTATGCTTCAAGTCTGAGTCTACTTGACTTGCCTGTGTTAATCTGAATAAATTATTCAACAAAAATTGAGGTCTAACTTCTAAGACAGATGTTAAATGGTTTTGATTTGAAAATTTTTTCTTCTAAGAGCTCATTTCAATTTGTGGTGTCAAATCAGAGGTGTCACTGTGGTTGGGAATCTCACATGGGGGAGTGCTTACACTGAGTGATCATCATAAAGCTATAACAAGGGTAAAAACAGCTTCATTATTAAGTGAAATGTGTCTTTCTATAATCCCTCTTATAAAAGACTTACAATAGTCAATCATGTTCTCATCTCTGCAGTAAAATACAAAATCTCTCATTAAGATCTTTTATAAAACCAATGGAAAAAGAAATGTTTCTTACAGAAAGACTTAGTCTAACAAATTAATATGTCAGTTTTTCTGGGTTCTACTCAACATGTTATTGTACTGATTTTAGCAGACAGTGATTTCCTGGCAGCCTTTGTTGAATGAAGCAATACAATGCCCAATCTCTGAGTGGCACAGATACAAGGCAGTAAGACCTGGATGCAGTCCATCTATATGGATATTGAAAAACCTCCTCCAAAGGTAATTCTGATGGGGTAACAAGGATCCTTTACTCTACAAAAGGAATTCTATCAAGATTAGTGAAAATTTTCTCCATTTCTGCCTTCTGAACAACCTGATCTTGCTGTGAATGAGAGATATTAAAGAGCACATTCAGTCCTTAGTAGAAATGATCTATCAAGGATGGAAGTAATCACAAGTAACATCATACTTAATGAGGAAAAAAAAAAGATTTCCCTTTAAGATCAGGAACAAAAGGATGCCCACTCTAGTTACTTCTATTAACACTATACTGGACAGGCCAATTAGGGAAAAAACAAACAAACATCTAAATTTGAAAGGAAAAAGTAAGGCTATTTTCATTCACAGGTTATATGATCTTGAACACAGAAAACCCTAAGGAATTCACACACACACACACACACACAATTAGAATTAACAAATAAATTCAGTAAGGTTGTAGGATACAAGATGAAGACATGAAATGAATTGTGTTTCTATTTCCTGGAGATAAGCAATCTGAAAATAAAATCAAAAAAACAACTGCACTTACAATAGTGAAAGTGTCAGTCACTCAGCCGTGTCTGGCTCTTTGGGATGGCATAGACTGTACTCTGCCAGACTCCTCTGCCCATGGAACTCTCCAGAATACTGGAGTGAGATCAAACGCAGGTCTCCTGCATTGACAGGAGGATTCTTTACTATCTGAGTCACCAGGGAAGTCCCAAAAGGATTATGCTGGACTCCTACTTCACACAATGAAAAAAAAACTAACTCTAGTGACAAAAACAAAAACTAGATAAATTGGACTTCATCAAAATAAAACACTTCTGTATATCAAACATCATCATTCAGTTCAGTTCAGTTCAGTCGCTCAATCGTGTCCGACTCTTTGTGACCCCATGAATCGCAGCACGCCAGGCCTCCCTGTCCATCACCAACTCCAGGAGTTCACTCAGACTCACATCCATTGAGTCAGTAATGCCATCCAGCCATCTTATCCTCGGTCGTCCCCTTCTTCTCCTGCCCCCAATCCCTCCCAGCATCAAAGTCTTTTCCAATGAGGCAACTCTTCACATGAGGTGGCCAAAGTACTGGAGTTTCAGCTTTAGCATCATTCCTTCCAAAGAAATCCCAGGGTTGAACTCCTTCAGAATGGACTGGTTGGATCTCCTTGCAGTCCAAGGGACTCTCAAGAGTCTTCTCCAACACCACAGTTCAAAAGGATCAATTCTTTGGTGCTCAGCCTTCTTCACAGTCCAACTCTCACATCCATACATGACTACTGGAAAAACCATAGCCTTGACTAGACGGACCTTAGTTGGCAAAGATCATCATTAAGAAACTGAAAATAAAACCCACAGAATGAGAGAAAATATTTCAAATCACGTACCTGTTATCCATTGGAATCATGTGTCCACAATATATAAAGAACTCTTATGACTCAAGAGTAAAATGATAACATAATTAAAAAATGGACAAAATATTTTAACTGATCATTTCTCCAAAACAAACATATAAATGGCCAATACCACATCGAAAGATGCTTAAAGTCATCAGTCATAGAGAAAAGCAAATAAAAGCTGCAAGATACCATTTCACCCCAACTAGTACTGCAAAAGTAAAAAAGACAGACAATATATGAGTGTTATCGGGTATGGAGAAACTGGAACCCTCCTATATTGCTGGTGGGATTCTAAGTATGAGAGTGATGGCCAATGAGTATGGAATTTCTTTTGGGGTGACAAAATGTTCTAAAAATTACATAGTGAAGGTATAAACTGCTGAATTGCATACTTCAAAAATGAATTTCTTGGTATGTGAATTATATCTCAGTAAACCTCAGGAAATCTCAATTATGTCTCAATACAGATATGAGATTGTATCTCAAAATTTTTTTAAAGTTAAATATGGAAATAAGCAAAAGTAAGCTGATTACTAAATAAAAAGCAATCTTAGACTCACAACAGGATAAAGTAGAGAGTTTCCCAGACTTATTTCAGACACTGCCTTATACTGTTACGAGAAGACAGAAAGAATTTGCCTGCCAATACAGCAGACGCAGGTTTGATTCCTGGGTCAGGAAGATCTCCTGGGGAAGGAAATGGCAACCCACTCCAGGACTCTTGCCTGGAGTAAAAATCCCATGGACAAAGGAATCTGGTGGGTAACTAAAGTCCGTGGGGCTGCAGAAGAGTCAGAAATGATTTAGCAACTAAGCAACAACAACAAAGACGATAACTTAGTTTAGTAACTTTCCTTTTTGATTGAGAAGACTATACTTTGAAGAATGCATTACAGAGAGGCAGCTTTTTTGGTCAACCTGTGGTTTGGGTATACCAGCAGAGAGGAAACTGTATAAGAAACTCCAGGAACAAAAGGGGTAATGTTGTCTAATGCGAAAGAACTGATTAGGCAGAATTCCCAAATTAACCAATATTCAAATGGAGGGTAGGAAGAATGAATAAGTTTAATTAGTAAGAGAGTTATTGTTAAGGCTTAAACTCTATAAAATAGTCAATTAACTGTGCAGGTATTCAAGACTTCACATGTTGTTATATATTCTTCCCAAACGTGTGATGGGGGGAATAAAAGCTTTGTTAGGCTCTTTATTCTCAAGCTGTTTCCAGATGATTTGGGCAAGATTTAGAGATCAAAGATAATTTAAAAACAAAACTAATTAGTAAAGATTAAATTGTAAAAGATACAAATATTATAGAAAAAAGGGGGGTTAATTGAGAATACTTTTTGAAAAATCTGTTAAGGAGGAAAATTCTTTCACTTGGGAGGGGGAAATGGCATTAGCAAAAATGAGAATAAGCATATACTAGGGTCCTTTATGGAGAAGGAAATGGCAACCCACTCCAGTGTTCTTGCCTGGAGAATCCCGGGGATGGTGGAGCCTGGTGGGCTGCCATCTCTGGGGTCGCACAGGGTCACACACGACTGAAGCGACTTAGCATCAGCAGCAGCAGCAGGGTCCTTTAGGAAAGGCAGAGGAACCAGAGATCAAATTGCCAACATCTGCTGGATCATGGTAAAAGCAAGAGAATTCCAGAAAAACATCTATTTCTGCTTTATTGACTAGGCCAAAGCCTTTGACTGTGTGGATCACAATAAACTGTGGAAAATTCTGAAAGAGATGGGAATACCAGACCACCTGCCCTGCCTCTTGAGAAACCTGTATGCAGGTCAGGAAGCAACAGTGAGAACTGAACATGGAACAACAGACTGGTTCCAAATAGGAGAAGGAGTACGTCAAGGCTGTATATGGTCAACCTGCTTATTTAACTTCTATGCAGAGTACATCATGAGAAACGCTGGGCTGGAAGAAGCACAAGCTGGAATCAAGATTGCTGGGAGAAATATCAATCACCTCAGATATGCAGATGATGCCACCCTTTCAGCAGAAAGTGAAGAGGAACTAAAAAGCCTCTTGATGAAAGTGAAAGAGGAGAGTGAAAAAGTTGGCTTAAAGCTCAACATTCAGAAAACAAAGATCATGGCACCTGGTCCCATCACTTCATGGGAAATAGATGGGGAAACGGTGAAAACAGTGTCAGACTTTATTTTTTATGGGCTCCAAAATCACTGCAGATGGTGATTGCAGCCATGAAATTAAAAGACGCTTACTTCTTGGAAGGAAAGTTATGACCAACCTAGAGAGCATATTCAAAAGCAGAGACATTACTCTGCCAACAAAGGTCCGTCTAGTCAAAGCTATGGTTTTTCCAGTGGTCATGCATGGTTGTGAGAGTTGGAGTGTGAAGAAAGCTGAGCACTGAAGAATTGATGTTTTTGAACTGTGGTGTTGGAGAAGACTCTTGAGAGTCCACCGGACTGCAAGGAGATAGATCCAACCAGTCCATCCTGAAGGAGATCAGTCCTGGGTGTTCATTGGAAGGACTGATGCTGAGGCTGAAATGCCAATACTCTGGCCACCTGATGCGAAGAGTTGCCTCATTGGAAAAGACTCTGATGCTGGGAGGGATTGGGGTCAGGAGGAGAAGGGGATGACAGAGGATGAGATGGCTGGATGGCATCAGCAACTCGATGGACATGAGTCTGAGTAAACTCCGGAAGTTGGTGATGGACAGGGAGGCCTAGCGTGCTGCGATTCATGGCGTCTCAAAGAGTCAGACACGACTGAGCGACTGAACTGAACTGAGGGTCCTTTAGACTCATGTTTAATAAACAATGATTTAATTCCTAATAACCAGGAATTTTGGAGAAGGCAACGGCAGCCCACTCCAGTGTTCTTGCCTGGAGAATCCCAGGGACGGGAGAGCCTGGTGTGCTGCCATCTATGGGGTCATACAGAGTCGGACACAACTGAAGTGACTTAGCAGCAGCAGCAGCAACCAGGAATTTTGTAATTTAACCCTCTGCTTATATAAAGTGGGTACTTACAGAGAAGGACACACATAAAGGATCTGACCCAACTTATAATTTGCAGGTATCGGAACTAGGATTCAAGCCCAGGTCATCTTCATTTGTTTTGTGTTCTTCCACTACATTGAACTTGGAGGCCCGGGGTAGAGGCACAGAGAGATGAAACAATGGTAATAAGAAATTAGACTAGAACTGAAAGTTGCCATTGGGAAAAATACAGCTGGAAGGAGACAATCAGATTACACAGAAGGTGTTAAAGTGACAGAGAAGATAGGTGAGGTGCGACAGTAGGGAGGCAATATGATTCTGGAGGGCTTCCCTGGTGGCTCAGACAGTAAAGTGTCCACCTGGAATGTGGGAGACCTGGGTTTGACCTCTGGGTCCAGAAGATCCCCTGGAAAAGGGAATGGCAACCCACTCCAGTTTACTTGCCTGGAGAATCCCATGGACAGAGGTCGTGCAGAGTTGGACACGATTGAGTGACTTCACTTTCTTTCTTACTACGATCCTGGAATGCTTTGGTAGAAAGGGAGTTTAAATAATATCAGGTATACAGGATGGAATGGAGAGAAAAGAGAGCCGGTAGAAAAGTGGGTATGAGTGTAGTGATACTGCTGTGAAATGATGAATTAACAACAGTGGGCACATACAGAAGACATGATCAATATTTCAGAGAGAAAAGAATAAACCCAACAAAATGTATTGGCTGGTTAGTTATGGGACAAAGGAGAAGAGTTCATACAGAAATTGACAAATTGAGCCATTCTTTCCAACAGACCTCCTAATACTTATTGAAAATCATTTGAGTAGAAGGTAAAACAAATCAAATCTCAATACAGAGGTAACTACTGTGAAGCTTAACAAATCACATCTGTATATGAAACTCTCTCCTTTGGTATCTCATTTATTCTATCAGCCATAATTATTAAATATCCAGTGTATACAAATATTTTCCCCAATATCTATATATGAGCATAATCACTGTTCATTACTTGTTCTTTATTGTGCTTCATCTCCCTTCACATCCACTTCAACATGCTTCTGGAGGAGTACACTGGGAAAGATATTATTCCCTCTTTGTTTTCACTCAGCTTTCCAGATCCGATGTCTTTAAGTCACGGAGAATTTGTTTCCTCAACATCTGATGTGTGCTTCTCCCTTACTGGTCATCTATGTTCATAAAGCCCTTCACTGGATCTTACTTAGGCTCTTGCAACTAACTCCTAAAATTACTGTCATCAACAATCAATCGAAAGACAGGATCTATACTGTATGCAAAGAATTAAACAAAATTGAATATAGGAGGCAGAAATAATATACCCTCTGGTTTCTCTCTGAGGAGCCTACAAAAATAGGAAAACTAAATTGTTTTCACATGAAACTAGAGAAATAAGACAGAGGTTCCACACACAAGTTGCAATCATCCCATGCATTAGCATGCTACTTGTATAATGCAGGCAGTCAATGCAGAAATTCAAGTTATATTACAAACGGTGATTTGTTTTTACTGAATTATTTACATTTTAAAGTTGAAAGGTTTTTAAGAAGTATTTTTGGCCTGAGTTGTTTTGACACTCTAATGGCTCAATTTTTCTTTGTTTATAAGCCAGTATTCCACCTCTCCTCAATTCTTGATTCCAGGCAGCCCATATTTTAGGTATTTCTATTGATCACATTAAGCAGATATGCTACCTGTATCCAATTTACTTTGTTCTTTGTAGATAGAATATAAACAAAGCTTCTTTAAAGTCATAGTTAATGCATGTCACTAAAGGCAAAAACTAATTCTTTTAGTCCTGTTCCTTTTTCTTTTCAGTGTAAATCCAAATTATGCTCTAGACAATTTTTAAAAGATCAACTCTTAACAGTAGACTGAGGCTGAGTGTCCGCACACAACTTAGTCCAAAAAATAGTCCTCCATCAGCTGCTGAAGGTCAGCTTAGGCTGCCTAGAGGCTAGAGAGCCCAGCATGGAACAATGGCAGGAAAATAGAGTTCCCTTCATTCCTTAATTCACATGCAAGTGAGGTGCCAATCAAGTGCTGACAAGCATGGAGAAACCAAAATCAAAAGTGGGTAGAGATACACGTTCAAAAGGGGCAGTTTTCACACATTTCTAAGAGATGTTTTTAATGGTGGTTGTGAACATACCACTAATGATTTGGAAAAGGATAGAAAAGCAATAAGAAAAATACTAATTTTATATCGACTGAGAGGATGCAATAAGCTAATGAAACACATTTGCTAAAATTGTTTAATGCGTTCTATAAAAATATCAATGATTTCACTTTGACTAAGGAAAGAAATCTGAATGCAAATTGATGTATAGAGCACTGCAAACAGGGAAGGTGAGTTAAGATTTGAAACTGGGCACTGACAAGGAAGCTGACTCATTTCCCAATAAAAAAAATTTTACGCTGGCCTGATTTTGTCAAACTAACCATTATCTACAAAGACAAGAGCCAAATACTGAAATGACTGAGTATGGAGGCAATGCAATCACTTCACAAAGTGGTTGGTGAAAGGGATGACAAAGCTTAAAAACTGGCACTGTTTTTTTAATGACACTTTATTTCTAACAAATGAGTTTAAACTTTTAAAAACGACTGTAAGGCAAATGTAAGCTGCATTAGTTGTAGGTGTTTTTCTAAAAGAATTTGGTAAGTTGTTGATTATGACTACTATTTCTATCTATGACATATAAAGCAAAATTTATTAGAAATTGAAGGCTTTGACAGTGATGATTTAATAAGAGTAACTTTATGTTATTGCTGTTTATTAGTGTTATTTTAAATACACAGAAAAATAACATAGGATAGACACGTCATTTTTAAAATTCATTATCAATTCATAAAATAAACAGTTCTTTCCTTTTACTTTAAAGACTGAGTGTGAGGATTGCTACCAGAGCTGTCTTATCAATATCTATTTTTACTAGGATTGCAGAAAGTTTAGAGAATTAGAAACTTGAGATGTTACCATATGATGGGAATAAAGGAAGTGAAAGGCATATTTTTAGAATCATCTTTTTCATTGGTTTTGAAAATGAATCTCTTAACTATCTCCTGGATTCTTCAGGCAAATTCTGCACTTCAAGATAGGGTATAATGATAAATTAGGTTCTCAGTTTTAAAAAACAACAATTAGCAAAATATGAAAGGTCTACAACTATTTTGTACTTTATATTTAAAAGTAATTTTTCAGATATCTATTAGTAGTACCTTTAATTTTAAACTCTAATTACACAGAATTTAATAAATGACAAGATATATCTTAGCACAGGTCCTGACTAGTAAGTATTATTCAAACAATAATCACTAAAAGTAATTACATGTAATATCAAAACTGTACTAGTCACACAGTTCATATTTAAAAGAAATTTTCTTAAAATTCATTATCCAAAAAAGAATGTGAACTTGAATGAGGATGGTAGGAAAATAATCTCCATGGATTGAAACGTGATGCTACAAACTAGGGACATTCCATCCATAAGAGGGGGTGTGTGCGTGTGTATATGTGTGTGTGTACAGAATCTTGAATCAGGGATACAATTTGCTGATAATTTTTTTACAAAATTAAACTTTACTGAAATCCAAACAATTTACTGTCCGATGTGTAAAATGTACTACTGAAACAAAAAACTAAACCATAATTTAAGATGTTCACAATCAACTTTTTTGTAAAGTTAATATTAAATATTTCAATCATTGTAAAACAATTTCATATAATACATTTATGTTGAAAAATACTGGGAGGCTGAATATTGTCAACATTTTAAACACCATGAGTTTTCTTCTAAGAATAACCGGGAGACCAGGAAAGAATGTGATTCACTGTTTAGGCAAAAACAAAACGTTTACATATTTCAATTTTTTGTGTAATATCAATGCTATCTTTCAAAAGTTCTTGAAATTAAGTAGAAACACAATGGCCTTAAATGTATTCATCAAGCTTTGTAAAAAATTTATGTAAAACTAAGTTATTTATTTAGAGGAATTCTTTTCACTAAGTCACAAACTACTTTTTCTTTAGCTTCCACCATCTATATGCCTTTTTTGCATACCTCTATCAAAGTTACTTGACAATAAGTAGCAAATATCTGAGGCTAACATAATCGAAACATAAACAAGGTATATCACATTAAATAGATTTCTCAGTCCTGGTGTTGCCTGACAGATATGCGCTGTGCCAGTGGTTATATTATATTCCTCCTCCCATGCATGCACCTCCTGCAGAGACAGCAGACTACAGAAGCTGACCCTTACTGAGACCATCTTGTCTCTCTGACAAAGCTCCTTTTTAACTTCTTACTTACTGGTTACTTCCTGTGATGGAGAAAAACTTTAGCTCAGCTTGTGATAATTTCACAGGCCCTGAGGACCCTGACCCTAATAGCCTCAAGGTCAGAAGTCAAGTCTTGTTCTGAAACATCTGTGTGCTTTATATTAAAGTGGAACAAAAGTGCAGAAATATCCACCAGTGTGTGACAAGAAGGACAGGCAAAATAAGACTGACACATGGGTCATCTGTTACTCTGGCATCCTAAGTTCATTTTTAAAACTGTCCAAAATTCACTTAAATTCCAAATCTGATGTACAGATTTGATGTTAACTGTCTTAAGCTAAATCAGGAAAATGTATGTTTCATGGAAGTTTTAAATTTGAACAGTCTTGCAGGCCTTCAGACATATTCCAAGCTATTCTATAAAGTCATGAAATTTCATGTTTTATGTAACTTAATGACTTACAGGAAGAAAACATAAGGTACCTAATACATCAGCTATAAATGCATTTATATATATCTGAATGATTAAAAGAACTATTTGAAAGCCAACATTCACATTTTAAAAAGGACATCATAATTCATATGTTAGAGAATGATCCTAAGATACCCATTTTGTAGTAAACAAATTCAGCAGAACTAAAAGCACTTGAATGTAATTTCTAAACATGGAATCAATATAAGAAATGAATGATTTCAGTTATTTATAGATCTTAAGAGAGCACAGTATTTGTAAATTTAGGTCAGTTAAAGTATTCTCAGGTGTCACCACTATTTTTGTATCTAAATCACATGGGTAAGCAGTAAGGCATAGGGAAGTTGAAAAGACCACAGATATATAATTTCCACGATGAAGAACAATACATGGCAAAGTTTAGAAACATTAAAAATTAGACCACCAATGCTATGCTGGCTTTTAATGTCCACTTAAGGCTATATGGATTTAAAATTATCAAATGCACTTTATCAGATAAGTCATTTTGTTACAGCAATGGTACTTTCCAGTGACAAAAGGGGTAATGAACATGGAGCACATTTTTAGGACTGATTATACTTCATTAATTATTCAGACCTGCACAAAGTATGATAATTGTAATACTGTGGTAGAACAGACACCAAATTCAGAAATCTTGGTAATTTTTCTATTATGTACACATATCTTAACTGCAAGAATTGGATTATTTTGAAATGCAGAGATTTTTATGACTAAGCATGGAGTTGCACTTAACAGTAGATTAACAGAATCTTTCTGATAATTTTAATACTAATTATATGGATTTTGATCAAGTACTAATTTATAGAGATAGTATAGTCAGTTAAAGAGTCTCTAGAAATTTCAAACACTTTATAGATAATAGTGCTTCAACGATGTACACATACACAGGAATCACAAATATAAAATGCATGGAAAGTGGAGCTATAACGTAGAAATTGAAAAGTGAAATGTAAATAAGAAACAGGCAAAAAGTTGTCTGATTGGCAATGAAAAGCTCTGCACAATAAAAGTACATTCCTTTTCAACAAGATGAAATTCATTACACCAAATACTTAATCTTCATCCTTTATAAATCAATTTCAAGTAACCATAGCGAAAAAATGGGAGTGAAGGCGATAAACCTGTAAGGAGTTTGGAAATTAAAAACAAGAGTTAACTGTGCACTTACCAGTTCAACAAAAGCAAGTCCTCCATAGCTGTGAGCAACAAAAAATACCTTCTCAGCTGCAGACTGGGCTATGAAATGGTCCCACACATAGACTGCATGTTCTTCAGGAGAGCCATTTTCCTATAAGTAAAACAGACATCATGTATTACATACTGCATCTAATTATTATCATAGCAATCAAAAATTAAATTATATGCTTGCTTACGCAGCATAAGAAATATGATAGCAATAGCTCATTCCAAACAATAACAATACAAAAGAACTACAATGGAAATTAAAATTAGGGAATAAATTAGTATTGAGCCATTAGTAAATTACTGCTAAATTTAAGTGCTACTCCAAGCTTCTGAAAGAAAATATTTAAAATTGGCACATTTTGAGGGGAAATGGCTCATTCTGGGTTTATCTGAGATATTAAAATATACCTAACTACATTAGAATTGCATGGCATAAAATCACAGTAGTCTTTTAAGGCAGTGTAACACTAAGAAATATCAGATACATTTCTATACTTATATCTGAAAATATTTAGAGTATAAATACATCCAAATGATTTGATTTATAAAATTTTAGGTACCCCTGTAAATTGAAAATAAGGAGAAAGTTACAACAAGTGTTTTCAATTTACATTGTTAAAAATACTTTTACTGAAATAATTTTCCATATATATTTTATTTCTAGAACTGGGAGGATTTCTAAACGTGTAAACCTGGGACTTTTTGTATTTCTCTTAAGTTGCTGGTACGCTGTAGTTGCTTGGTCGTGTCTGACTCTGCGACCCCCTGGACTGCAGCACGTTCCTCTGTCCATGCGGATTCTCCAGGCAAGAGTACTGGAGTGGGTTGCCATGCCCTCCTCCAGGGGATCCTCCCAACCCAAGGATTGAACCTGGGTCTCCTGCATGGCAGGCAGATTCTTTACCACCTGAGCCACCAGGCAAGTCCAATAAATATATGAATGTTGCTTTAATTCCAAAAGTTCTCCAATAACTTCATTTTACTGTGTTTACTTCTATAGCAAACACAATTTGTGGTTTAACCTAAAATTCAGATAATGTGGAAAACAAAGAGCTAAAAAAATACAAACCAATAAAACTAAGACATCATGAAAATATTTTGTACGAATAATTCTTGGGATGCTTTAACACCGAAAGACTGATTCCCTAAGAATGTCATAATACTAGATGATGAACACAATTTATTCACCTTTTCCATCTCAGAAATTTTAAAATATTATGTTACGGTCCCAATGAATGGTTTCACTGGCTCCATAAAAGCTATTATTCCCTAATGTCTATCTCCACCCTGTATTTCTCTCCAGAGCTCCAGACCCAAGGTCATTTCCTTTTGAATGCCCCACAGATACTTCAAGCTCAAGCAATTCAACACTTTGATAAAAATATCCTCTCCAAACCTGTGTCACTGTCTTTGCTCCCCACTTCCTGCTCAAATCTGAGCATCATCTTCTATTTCTCTCTCTCTCAAACTCCACATAAAATCAGTAATTAAAAACCTTTTGATTGTCCCCAACCTTCTCTTAAAGCCACCAGTTCTCTCCATTCTCATTTCCTCTGGCTGAACCTAAGCTCATCCTTTCACAAATGGATGACTGCAACAATCTCCAGTCCAGTTTCCTTGCCTCTAGGATTATCCTAGAGGGTATTACCCATTTAAAGGCCCTCTCCTAACTCTGTAGTGAGAACAACTTTTCAAAAATGCAAATATGGACATGTTGCCATTTGCTCACTCACTGCTTAGAACATTCCGAAGTCTTTTCCTCAGCTCCAGGACCAAGTTTAAACTCAGAATGACACTAGGGCCTTACATGATATGGCTTCTGCCTTGAAATGAATGCGCAAAATATGATGATCTAAAAGATAACCTTTTCTCCCCATGAGAGAATGGAAAGAACACTCTCTGTGTTCCAACTGCAGGGAACATCCTGTAATATCGTAGCTGTGCCATACACTCATCATCTCTGGGCTGTTTTTGATATTATTGTTTGGAAAGTGACCCATATGTTCTGCCTTTGCTTAACCCATCACCTTCACCTGCATCATTCCTATGTGTCTTCAGAACTCAAACTAAGATAATTGCATCTAGCCCCATCACTTCAGGGCAAACAGAAGGGGAAAGGGTGGGAACAGTGATAAATTTCTTCTCCTTGGGCTCTAAAATCACTGTGGATGTGACTGCAGCCATGAAATTAGAATACAGTTGCTCCTCGGCAGGAAACCTAGACAGTGTGTTAGAAAGCAAAGACACTGCTTTGCTGACAAAGGTCCATAGAGTCGAGGCTACGGTCTTTCCAGGAGTCACATACAGTTGTGAGAGCTGGACGATAAAGAAGTCAGAGCGCTGAAGAACAGATGCTTTTGAACTGTTGTGCTCGAGAGTCCCTTGGGCAGCAAGGAGATCAAACCAGTCAATCTTAAAGGAAATTAACACTGAATGCTCATTGGAAAGACTGATGCTGAAGCTGAAGCTCCAATATTTTGGCCAACTGATGTGACGAGCCGATTCATTGGAAAAGATCCTGAAGCTGGGAAAGACTGAAAGCAGAAGAGGGTGACAGAGGATGAGATGGTTGGATGGCATTACCAACACAATGGACATGAACTTGGGAAAACTCTGGGAGATGGTGAGGGATAGGGAGGCCTGGTGTGCTGCAGTCCATGGGGTCGCCAAGAGCTGGACATGACTTGGTGACTCAACAACAACTGGAAGGAAGACTCTGTAGGCACTTCAGGCCTTAAAACAAAGCAAAAACAATGGCCAGCTGTGGATGTGACTGGTGATGGAAGTAAAGTCCAGTGCCATGAAGAACAATATCGCATAGGAACCTGGAATGTTAGGTCTATGAATCAAGGTAAAATGGAAGTGGTCAAACAGGAGATGGCAAGAGTGAACATTTTAGGAATCAGTGAAATAAAATGGACTGGAATGGGCGAATTTAACTCAGATGACCATTATATCTACTATTGTGAGCAAGAATCCTTTGAAAGAAGTAGAGTAGCACTCATAGTCAACAAAAGAGTTCAAAATGCAGGACTTGGACGTAATGTCAAAAATGAAGAATGATCTCTGTTCGTTTCCAAGGTAAACCATTCAATATCACAGTCATCCAACTCTATGCCCCAATCAATAATGCTGAAGAAGCTGAAGTTTAACAGGTCTATGAAGACCTACAAGACCTTCTAGAGATAACACCCCCAAAAAGATGTCCTTTTCATCACAGGGGACTGGAATGCAAAAGTAGGAAGTCAAGAGATAGCTGGAGTAACAGGCAAATTTGGTCTTGGAGTACAAAACAAAGTATGGCAAAGGCTAGCAGAGTTCTGCCAAGAGAACGCACTGGTCATAGCAAAAACTCTCTTCCAACAACACAAGAGAAGACTCTACACATGGACACTGCCAGATGGTCAATATCGAAATCAGGCTGATTATATTCTTTGCAGCCGAAGATGGAGAAGCTTTGTAGAGTCAGCAAAAACTAGACCGGGAGCTGACTGTGGCTCAGATCATGAACTGCTTATTGCAAAATACAGACTGGAATTGAAGAAAGTAGGGAAAACCACTGGACCATTCAGGTAAAACCTAAATCAAATCCCTTATGATTATACAGTGGAAGTAACAAACAGATTCAAGGTATTGCTATACCTTGATCTATTGATATACCTTAATATACCAAGCTCTGATAGATGAGTGCCTATTGCTATACCTTCATCGATTGATATACCTTGATATACCAAGATCTGATAGACAGAGTGCCTGAACTATGAATGGAGGTTTGTGACACTGTACAGGAGGCAGGGATCAAGATCATCCACAAGAAAAAGAAATGCAAAAAGGCAAAATGGTTGCCTGAGGAGGCCTTACAAATAGCTGAGAAGAGAAGAGAAGCTAAAGGCAAAGGAGAAAAGAAAGATACACCCATGTGAATGCAGAGTTCCAAAGAATAGCACGGAGAGATAAGAAAGCCTTCCTCAATTATCAGTGCAAAGAAATAGAGGAAAACAACAGAATTGGAAAGACTAGAGATCTCTTCAAGAAAATTAGAGATACCAAGGAAACATTTCATGCAAAGATGGGCACAATTAAGAACAGAAATGGTATGGACTTAACAGAAGCAGAAGATATTAAGAAGAGGTGGCAAGAATACACAAAGAACTATAAAAAAAAAAAAAATTCATGACCAAGATAACCACAATGGTGTGATCACTCACCCAGAGCCAGACAGCCTGGAATGAGAAGTCAAGTGGGACTTAGGAAGCATCACTATGAACAAAGCTAGTGGAGGTGATGGAATTTCAGCTGAGCTACTTCAAATCCTATAAGATGATGCTGTGAAAGTGCTGCACTCAATATGCCAGCGAAGTTGGAAAACTCAGCAACATCGACAGGACTGGAAAAAGTCAGTTTTCATTTCAATCCCAAAGAAAGGCAATGCCAAAGAATGTTCAAACTGTCACACAATTGTATTCATCTCATATGCTAGCTGAGTAATACTCAAAATTCTCTAAGCCAGGCTTCAACAGTATGTGAACCATGAACTTCCAGATGTTCAAGCTGGATTTAGAAAAGGCAGAGGAACCAGAGATCATATTGCCAACACCCTGGACCATTGAAAAAGCAAGAGAGTTCCACAAAAACATCTACTTCTGCTTTATTGACTATGTGAAAGCCTTTGACTATGTGGTTCACAATAAACTGTGGAAAATTCTTTAAGAGATGGGAATACCAGACCACCTGACATTCCTCCTGAGAAATCTGTATGCAGGTCAAGATTAGTGCAACAGTGAGAACTGGACATGGAAGAACAAACTGGTTCCAAATCGGGAAAGGAATATGTCAAGGTTGTATACGGTCACTCTGCTTATTTAACTTATATTCAGAGTACATCATGTGAAATGCCAGGCTGGATGAAGCACAAGCTGGAATCAAGATTGCCAGGAGAAATATCAATAACCTCAGATATGCAGATGACACCATCCTTATGGCAGAAAGCAAAGAACTAAAGAGCCTCTTGATGAAAGTGAAAGAGGAGAGTGAAAAAGTTGGCTTAAAAGTCAACATTCAGAAAACTCAAATCATGGCATCTGGTCCCATGACTTCATGGCAAGTAGATGGGGAAACAGTGGAAACTGAGAGACTTTATTTTGGGGGGCTCCCAAATCACTGCAGATGGTGACTGCAGCCATGAAATTAAAAGACGATTGCTCTTTGGAATTAAAGTTATTACAAAACTAGACAGCATATTAAAAAGCAGAAGACATTACTTTGCCAACAAAGATCTGTCTAGTCAAAGCTATGGTTTTTCCAGTAGTCATGTATGGATGTGAGAGTTGGACTATAAAGAAAGCTGAGCACTGAAGAATTGATGCTTTTCGACTGTGGTGTTGGAGAAGACTCTTCAGAGTTCTTTGGATTGCATGGAGATCCAACCAGTCCATCCTAAAGAAAATCAGTCCTGAATATTCACTGGAAGGACTGATGCTGAAGCTGAAACTCCAATACTTTGGCCTCCTGATGCGAAAAACTGATTCACTGGAAAAGACCCTGATGCTGGGAAAGATTGGAGGCAGGAGGAGAAGGAGACGACAGAGAATGAGATGGTTGGATGTCATCACTGACTCAATGGACATGAGTTTGAGCAAGCTCCAGGAGATGGTGATGGACAGGGAGGCCTGGCACAATGCAGTCCCTGGGGTGGCAAAGATTGGACACAACTGAGTGACTGAACTGAACTTGGCCTTAATAATTTAGTGTGCATTAGTTTAAAAAGTAGGAAAATATTTATTAAAATCAGGATACTGGTTTACTCTGAGAAGAGAAACAGTTGTGACTGGGAAATAGACTTCTAGTGGCCAGAAGTATTTCATTTCTTTCCTGGGATGGTAGCTACACAAGTGTGTTCTTTATAGTTACAGTTAAAATTACTAAAACATACCAAGCAGTTTTTTGTGTATATATATAGACTGTAACCATAGAATTTATTCTATAAACCTTTTAGAGTGAAGAAAGGTATTGTTAATAATTGTACTGGGAAAACAGGTCTAAACTGGGACAATCTAGAGAAAACCCAGACATCTGATTTCCCTAGTTATATCTCACAATGAAATGTAAAAACAAAACAGGAAGACAGATAACAGTTTCTATGTGCTGGTAGTTGGCAGAACTAACAATTTCAAATGTCTGTGATGGTCCTAAATATTCTCCTATATAGAGAGACAGAATTAAAAACACATAGGAAATTAGATTACTCTGTGTCATCTAGGTTCTGTGCTGAAAGTGGGGATGTCAGGATGATAAGAAGCAAGCCACGATCCTGACCTTCACTGTGTTTGCCATTTCATAAATGTGCTAACATACAAAGACAGGAGAGGGCATAGTTTGTGAGGAGCATTACTTTCTCAATTGTTGACGGACTGTCTTCACACAAGTCCAAAGGGTCTACTATAAACCCACACTACTTGATATCAGCGAAGTCCTCCCTGCTTTCTTCTCACAGTCAAAAATCCTTCGTTTATACTGTTGAGAGTCTATCTGCCCTTTCTGTTTCATTCCCATCTCATTCCAAGTCCTCCAACAATGAATTTTAACTAGTCTCATTTCTTCTAGTCTTTCCCATTACTTTTTGCCAGATTAATCTTCCTGAAGCCTAGCTCTGATGCACTCATTCTCTTGTCTTAAAGGTCATTTACCAAAATGGTTCCCATCGCCTACAAAACAAACAACTATAACTGGAACTCTTTAGCCAACATCTTTAAACTCTACCTTTCCAGCCTTCCTTCTTACTATTTGCAAGGATCTTATTCATGCTCCAGGAAAAACTGAAATATACATGAATAGTCTGAAAATCCTAGACAAAAACTCTACCATGAAATACAGTCTGGGATCTCATGAGTAATGCAGCTCAGACTAGGCAAAAACTAGACATGAGAACACTTCCAAGGCAGCAGTTCAGCATTTCAGATAAAGTAGTACACTATCCCACTACTGAGACTGATGGCAGAGCGAATGGGAAGCAAGGGATGGACTAACTCATTACAGAGGAAAAATCAACAAAACGTTGTGACTCAGGATATAAGGGAAATTCCCAACCGGGTCCAAATGAACCACCTATGACTAAAGGAGACTTAAGAACCAACAGCTCTTTCCACTGTTCAAATGTAAAGACTACTGTTTGCAGAGATTAGTATTACAGTTGATTTTTTTCTTCCACAGTCTATGGAGATGATACATGTTAAAATGGTTTAGGAGTAGCAGGAAAAAGAAATCTGAAGTATTCATGTGCCCTGAGTATTTCAATATTTTCAGCCTGACTCTTAAGGTCATCAAATTATTGTTCAGTTTTAAACCTAAAATTAAAAACCTAATGTTCTAAAAAGCCTAACTCAATTGAAGGAAAAAAAAATGCCTATAATATCCACTTAGGGGGTTATCCATAGGCACAACTAAACCATTATACAAGATTATTCTAGGCCATACTTGACATACATTGACATAAAAAGATCCTGGAAAGGGAATCACAGTTTGCCATTAGGGGAGCACCAGGCATTCCTTTTAATGGAAGCTCCCCAGCAGTTCCTATAGCAGACACAACAGAGAACTTTGCGGGGGTTACTGTGTTTGGCCCACAGGGTATTAGCTCAGGAATGAGGGAATCAGGCTCACCTTGGGCAGAGACAGGAGTATTACTGCCTTATAAGTTTTATAACCTACGGAAGCTAATGCCTCTAGAAACACCATTTTTTTAGTTTGTTTTTTTTTTTTTTTTTTTCAGTTCAGTCACTCAGTCGTGTCCGACTCTTTTCGACTCCATGAATCGCAGCAAGCCAGGGCTCCCTGTCCATCAACAACTCCCGGAGTTTACCCAAACTCATGTCCACTGAGTCGGTGATGCCATCCAGCCATCTCATCCTCTGTCGTCCCCTTCTCTTCCTGCCCCTAATCCTTCCCAGCATCAGGGTCTTTTCCAATGAGACCATAGGCGTGTGGCTTTTAGGGTCCCTGCCTGCAAGGGACTTGCCCACTTACAGGAGTTACTACCGTCAGGGAAGATCAAAACTATGTGTTTACAGTCTATTATAATTCCTTCTGGGCTTCCTGGCAGCTCAGTGGTAAAGAATCTAGCCTGACAAGCAAGAGATGTGGGTTTGATCCCTGGGTCAGGAAGATCCACTGGAGAAGGAAATGGCAACACACTTTAGTATTCTTGCCTGAGGAATTCATGGACAGAGGAATCTGGCAGACTATAGTCTGTGGGGTCACAAAGAATCAACACGATTTAGCAACTAAACAACAACAACGTAATTCCTTCTAATCCAGATGCAGTTTACCAACCGGGGTCATTTTCTTCCTCAGGCAATGTTGTGCAGCAACCAGCCACTTAGACTGGATGCTGTGATATGCTTCCCAGAACCCGTTTTAGTTATAGGCACTAATTTCCTGAGCTGTACAAGTGTTGGCAGCTGATAGCTTTAAGTGAGATCCTCTCTAGGGATTGTTCTCAGTCAAACAAAACTTTTTGCCTAAAGTTACAATCCCACCTCTAAGGGAAGCTACCTCCAAAGTCTGGTTGAGATGATATGGATCTACAAAGGACCTATCTCTTGCCTCAAGGCAGGACATCTCTGAAAAGCCACCCCAGACCCAGAGCATCGAGAAGGTGGATGAGGCCTGTGCTGTAACAATATTGCAGTTCAACAACTTCAGACAAAATCTGTGTTTTTGCTCTTCTATAGGTGCTGATATGACCAGTGCATTCTCTTGCTGACTGTGGCTCAGATCATGAACTCCTTATTGGAAAATTCAGACTGAAATTGAAGAAAGCAGGGAAAACCATTAGACCATTCAGGTATCACCTAAATCAAGCCCCTTACGATTATACAGTGAAAGTGACAAATAGACTCAAGGGATTAGATCTGATAGACAGAGTGCCTGAAGAACTATGGACAGAGGTTCGTGACATTGTGCAGGAGGCTGTGATCAAGAGCATCCCCAAGGAAAAGAAATGTAGAAAGGCTAAATGGTTGTCTGAGGAGGCCTTACAAATAGCTGAGAATAGAAGAGACGTTAAAGGCAAAGGAGAAAAGGAAAGAGATAACCCACGTGAATGCAGAGTTCCAAAGAATAGCACAGAGAGATAAGAAAGCTTTCCTCAGTTATCAATGCAAAGAAATAGAGGAAAACAACAGAATTGGAAAGACTAGAGATCTTGTCAAGAAAATTAGATACTAAGGGAACATTTCATGCAAAGAGGAACATAATACAGGACAAAAATGGTATGGACTTAACAGAAGCAGAAGACATTAAGAAGAGGTGACAAGAATACACAGAAGAACTATACAAAAAGATCTTCATGACCCAGATAACCATGATGGCGAGATCACTCACCCAGAGCCAGACATCCTGGAATGCAAAGTCAAGCGGGCCTTAGGAAGCATCACTATGAACAAAGCTAGTGGAAGTGATGGAATTCCAGTTGAGCTATTTCAAATCCTGAAAGATGATGCTGTGAAAGTGCTGCACTCAATATGCTACCACATTAGGAAAACTCAGCAGTGACCACAGGACTGGAAAAGGTCAGTTTTCATTCCAATCCCAAAGAAAGGCAATGCCAAAGAATGCTCAAACTACCGTACAATTGCACTCATCTCACACGCTGGCAAAGTAATGCTCAAAATTCTCCAAGCCAGGCTTCAACAGTACGTGAACCCTGAACTTCCAGATGTTCAAGCTGGATTTAGAAAAGGCAGAAGAACCAAAGATCAAACTGACAACATTCAGTGGAATCATTGAAAAAGCAAGAGAGTTCCAGAAAAACATCTATTTCTGCTTTATTGACTATGCCAAAGCCTTTGACTGTGTGGATCACAATAAACTGTGGAAACTTCTGAAAGAGATGGGAATATCAGACCACCTGATCTTCCTCCTGAGAAATCTGTATGCTGGTCAAAAAGCAAGTTAGAACTGGACATGGAAGAACAGACTGGTTCCAAATTGGGAAAGGAGTATGTCAAGGCTGTATACTGTCACCCTGCTTATTTAACTTATATGCAGAGTACACCATGCAAAATGTCAGGCTGGATGAAGCACAAGCTGGAATCAAGATCACCAGGAGAAATATCAATATCCTCAGATACGCAGATGATACCACTCTTACGGCAGAAAATGAAGAACTAAAGAGACTCTTGACGAAAGTGAAAGAGGGTGAAAAAGTTGACTTAAAATTCAACATTCAAAAAATGAAGATCATGGCATCCAGTCTAATCATTTTATGGCAAATGACAGGGAAACAATGGAAACAGTGAGAGACTTTATTTTGGGGGGCTCCCAAATCACTGCAGATGGTGACTGCAGCCATAAAATTAAAAGACGCTTGCTCCTTGGAAGAAAAGTTATGACCAACCTAGACAGGATATTAAAAAGCAGAGACATTACTTTGCCAACTAAAGTCCATCTATTCAAAGCTATGGTTTTTCCAGTAGTCATGTATGGATGTGAGAACTGGACTATCAAGAAAGCTGAACACTGAAGAATTGATGATTTTGAACTGTGGTGTTGGAGAAGACTCTTGAGAGTCCCTTGGACTGCAAGGAGATCAAACAAGTCCATCTGAAAGGAATCAGTCCTAAATATTCATTGGAAGGACTGATGCTGAAGCTGAAACTCCAATACTTTGGCCACCTGATGGGAAGAATTGACTCATTTGAAAACACCCTGATGCTGAGAAAGATTGAAGGCAGGAGGAGAAGGGGACGACAGAGGATGAGATGGTTGGATGACATCATCGACTCGATGGACATGAGTTTGAATATACCTCAGGAGTTGGTGATGGACTGGGAGGCCTGGGGTGGTGCAGTCAATGGGGTGGCACAGAGTCAGATCCAACTGAGCAAGCGAACTGAGCTGATAGGTGCTGATTCCAAGAGAATTCCCCAAGAAACTTCCCACATGCAACTTCAGAATTTTTTATCTGGGAAACTCAATGTAAGACACCACTTTATTAGGGTTCCAGAGACATAGAGCTAGAAGGTTAACTGAAGGTCAGATTCTCATATAGAAAGGGAAAGAGTTTTACTAACCCTTGACTGATAGCATCTTACAAGAAATATATGGAAAGTATTTAATCTCTTTATAAGTATTATTATCCTGCCTATGTCTAAAACTACTGTAAAATACTCTTGGCTCAAGTTTACGTCAGTTCCACTATTAGCTATGTAAGCTTAAACTGAATCCTGTACTATTTCATTGGTTCTTCTCTATTCTATTATTTATTTAACCTGACACGTCACGTCTTCCTTCTAGAATATGAGCAATTTGAAGATATATTCTGTTTCAGATTCTGCCTATAAATTAGAAAACATGCTATAGACATTTAATAAATGACTAACGATGCTAGTATTATTGGCAATGATACTGCTGACAAAGTACCATGAAGTGCATTTCAAAAGGAATATTCCAACTCCATTTCAGGAATCTAGATTCTAATAATCTGGAAAGTGGCAAATGATGGTTGTTTGGTGATGTTCATCATTGCCTTATGTACAGAAAAAAGTGTATCTGGATGATGCCTAAATAGCCAATAATGCAAAAATAAATATTTAAGCAAGTTAATACTTCTAAGGAAATATTATATAGCTATTCAATGAGATTATAAAATAGTACATGCAGTTCATCTAATTTTATAGGTGGTATAATTTTCACTGTTGGAAAAAGGCTTGAAAAAGACTAGATAGAGTCAAAAAGATTAAAAGCAGCTGCTTATGGATGGCGGGATTGTGAATATTTTCTATTCTCAGCTCCTTTAGATCTTTCTGGACTTTCCAAAGCTAGTACAAAAAGAATGCTCTTTATAATAAAGCAAGTAAACAACAACAACAAAAATGAGAAATCATACTGAAGAACTAGTGCTGGCTTCTTAGAGGGTATATGACTCTGAGCGGGAGCTCTACATCTAACAAATTCTAACATCTGTACTGAACCCACCGCACATTTACAAGCTGCAAATCAAAGGGCTTGTTTCAAACTGGTGCAAGAGCAAAAAGCGATGGCTGCAAAAACAGAAAACCCACAGAAACTGGAAGAGCAGATACAGCGCAAGGAGACGAAGACTACCAGCACCATGACTGAGCATCGTGAGGGACAGTACTGCGTCTAAAGCACCATGACTGACAGGAGCAACAGCGACCTTGAACTGCCCAAAGAAAGCTGACACTACGTGAGATTCACATTTGAAGGGCACGTGACAGACAAGTAAGCAGCTTAATTCAAAATATTATTTTTAAAGAGAAATAATAAAGGAGATAAACCTTAGCTATAAAAAAAAACTGGCTTCCTTATGTGACTGTTCCCCAAGACTTTCACAAATTTATGGCTTTTTTTTTTTTTTTTTTTTTTTACTATTCACAGTGTTTAGTAGAGTCATATCCTCATCCTTATCAGTTCAGTTCAGTCGCCCAGCCGTGTCCAACTCTTTGCGACCCCATGAATTGCAGCACGCCAGGCCTCTCTGTCCATCACCAACTCCCAGAGTTCACTCAAACTCATGTCCATCAAGTCGGTGATGCCATCCAGCCATCTCATCCTCTGTCGTCCCCCATCCTTATGAGATGTAACAAATTCTGCCAAACATGTGCTGCCTCCCGCAGCAGTTATGTACAATAATGGTAGCACAGGAACTAATAAACTTAGAGTAGTTTTTAATATATATTTCTGACAGATTACATTACGAAAACTCCATTTTATAAATAAGGTGGTGCTGTTCCAAGGCACATTTGTGTCATTCCAACCTGCAGCCCATACCGTGTCCACAATCATTATATATTTATAAACCATAATCCAGACAGTGTATACTATCAGTAATGTATTTTGAAGCTAAACAGATTTCAATAGGAAAGACTTTCTAATATGCCTCAATTACAGAAATGCAAACATACTAAATCTGCTTTACAGGTTTCTCCATGAATTTCATATCAGAGTGCATTTTGTATTGCACTTCAAGCTGGATGATTTTAGAATATGCAAATGTAAAAAGTGCATGAAAAGACAAAAAGTAAATCCATTAATTAGAATTTGGTAGTGGCAGAATGCATAGAATATTTACACTGCGGAACTCAGCAGTATTCAGAGTACAGGTTGAATTTCCTGATGCACTCTTGCCATCATTAATTCTTAAATGCCAAACAGAAGTGATACAGTAACCAAAGCCTTATCAACTATGCCAGATTCTACTACCTAAGCATTGCAGGCTCTGCATTTATGATGGACTACCTGAGCTGATAACACATGGAATTATCTAAACAACATTTGCATATTTGTGTAATTATTTTCTAAGGTTAATTAGCTCCTGTAAAGTATTTCGCCCTTTGAGACTGCTTACAGTGACAGGTTCACATATTTTCTGAACCACTGCCAAATTTGACAGATTTCTCTTCAGCTAACCTGTTGCTATGAAGTTATAAAATGAATGCTCCTATAGTATATATTTTAAACTTGTAACTGACTTTTGGAAAGTAAGATGAAAATTGAATGAATTTCAGGGTTTTTTAAAAAAATCATCCACTTTTAAAATCCAAACTTCAAGATTATTTTGTTTTACTTCATGTAAATATTTCTGTGATTACAATGGTAAATAAGCACATCTACTAAGAGAGCTACTCTATGAATAATAAAGTCTAGCATTTTTCACTGTAAATCAGCACATACCTATGCCATTAGCTCCAGCTGTGTTGCCTATGTCACACACACACACACACACACATACACACACACACACACACACACCCACCCTTCACTAGCTGCCCTTAGTACTACCACTGATTTGCTATTTACACTGGAGACATCAGCTGGAGAAAGAACACTAATATAAAATCCACACTTTTTTATGACAAAATTTACAAATCAAAGTTATTTCTTTTTAAAAAGCTAAGACCTCATTAGGTAAAATATGGCTCAATAAAATCCAAATGGGAAGCAGGTATCCAAGACAGAGGGATTTATGAGGATGAAAAACGTTAAGTTATACCTCCTTGCACCCAAGCAATCCACAGGTACAAGATAAAAGAAAATTTATATTTTTAGGAATTGGCCAGTAGGGTATGCTTCTGGAAGAAATGTAACACAAATACCATATGGCCCTAATTCAGAAAGACACATAGAAGAATATCATATGATTCAGCTTTAAAATTTGGAGGAAAAGAGTATAAATTGTACATTAGTACAGAACAAAACATTTATAAGAACAGTTATGCATAAAATATATTTTATAATATCATATGGAATTAATTTTGCCTTAACCCAGCTAAATACTTTGAATTAAAAATTTATCTTCCTTTTTTGCATATTTTAAATGAGTTATCTTTTTAAAAGTATAGGCATTTGTGTTTAATGATGATTAAAAGACTAGGAGTATATACAAATGCATAAAACTCATTTACAGCATACATCTAATGAAAACATCTTCAAAAATAAAGGACCATTATTTTGTCTTTAAATAGTAAATGGAACCATATGAAGTTACCAACATTAGACATTTTTGACCTTAAAAATGGCAATTTCATATGATTCTACCTTAAACATAATGAAAATAAACAGAAGAAACTATAGACTAGAGAGATCTTGAAGGTACTCATTTTCTTCCTGCCTTTTAGGTGTTATGATATTATTATCATTGACAGCCATCAGTCTTGGAGACAGATTCAAGGCTACCTTAATTGTCAATATGGCTATACTTAATAAATTATGAGTGAGTGAGTGAGTGAAGTCACTCAGTCGTGTCCAGCTCTTTGTGACCCCCATGGACAGTAGCCTACTAGGCTTCTCCATCCATGGGATTCTCCAGGCAAGAATATTGGAGTGGGGTGCCATTTCCTTCTCCAGGGGATCTTCCCAACCCAGGCTCCTGCATTGCAGACAGATGCTTTACCGCCTGAGCCACCAGGGAAGTAAGAAATTCATAATGATTACAACTGACAAAGGATTGGTATTCAGAAGCAAGTCAAACACATTTGAATTCCATAGATATTTCAAGTTCATCATGTCCAAAAGTAAACTCTGCATTGGGTCCCCAAATCCTATTATCTGTTCTTCCTTTAGCCTTTTTCATCTTGTCAAGTGGCACCTCCAATAACCCAGTTGTTCAAGCCAAAAATTTGGAAGTCATCCTTGACATCCTCCTCTTCCTCTTTACTGATCCAACTTATTTATATTCCAAAATATTTCTAGAATCCATAAACTGCTCTTAATTTTCACTCTTACTATCTCAGCCCAAGCTATCACCAACTTTTGCCTAAGACAATAACCACTTGGGCTTCCCTGGTGTCTTAGCTGGTAAAGAATTCTCCTGCAATGCAAGAGATGTGCGTTCGATCCCTGGGTTGGGAAGATCCCCTGCAGAAGGGAATGGCTATCCACTCCAGTATTCTGGCCTGGAGAATTCCACAGGAAGCAAGGGGACTATAGGGGACTGAATTCTGAAAAGTGCTGAATTGAGGTAGGCAGAACATTAAGTTGGATAAAGAAAGTTAACTGACACATAAGTACCCACTGAGGATACAGGATTTAATACCTGCTTAAATTTTCTATCGTTACATAATACCACAAACTTAGGGGCTTAAAAAAACACATTAATTTATTACCTTACAGTTCTGTGTATTAGACACAGGTATTGACATAGGTCTCAATGTGTATTGACATAGGTCTCAATGAGCTAAAACCGAAGAGTCCATTCTGGAGGCTCTAAGGGAAAAAATCCATATCCTTGCCTTTTCCAACTTCTACAGCCTGCCCCCTTGGCTTGCTGCCCCCTTCCTCCATCTGAAAGCCAGAAGCCTCGCACCTTTCTAGACATTCTTCCATAGTCACAGCTCCCTTGCTTCTATTTCTGCCTTTTTTTCCCCACGTTTAAGAACTTGTGTGATTACAGTGGGTTTACCCGGATAATCCAGGATAATCTCCCTATTTTAAGGTCCTTAATCATATCTGCAAAATTCCTTCACCATGTAAAATAACATACTCAGTGGTTTCGGGGACCAGGATGTAGACATCTTTGGAGGCCATTATGCTACCTACCACAACATCCTAGCAATAACCCTGGGGAGACAGTAATGCTCTTAGAAGCTTGAAGAAAGTAATGACGTATACCAAATGAAGATCTTTGTATCACATGGTATCACTCACTGGACAGTGTGCATCATAGAAGAGAAAATATGACAAGAAGACAGAAAAACTTGACCGTTTGTGTCTGCTAGACTGTTACTGGCTACTTTGTGCTAGCACAATCAGCACAGGAATGAAGTCAGAGCGGCAAGGATGGATGTGATGCATGCATCCCTCAAACATGCATTTTACTAAACAAGGCTGATCCAGTTACTGACATTTAATGGATACAGTCATCCCTTGGGATCCACGGAAGATTGGTTCCAGGATCCCCCATAGATAACAAAATCCAAGGATGGTCAAGTCCTATATACAAAATGACTTAGTTTTATGTTTGTTGCTTATAGAAGATGGCTGAATCCACAAAAGAGGAACCTGTGGATATGAACGGCTGACTATTTCAATGGAGTGAGAGGTAAACGAAACACCTTCTGTGTAGGTGTGTGTGCTGGGGAAGGAGTGAGGTTAGAAGAATCCTAAAGGTAATTAGCATTATGACAGCACATTTAAGACACTGCAAGCATTCCAGACAGTCCAGTCTAGAACATCCTCTAGACAAAAGCTAAGTATGTCCCATAGTATTTATATCTGAATTTAAAACAATAATTATAGCAAAAACTCATATGTTAACCCTGGGTCATCAAGAAAAGGTTCAATTATTTTCAATGTGCTCTATCTAAGAAAGTGGGCTTCCCAGGTGGCTCAGTGTTAAAGAATTCACCTGCCTATGCAGGCAGCTTCAGTCTCTAGGTCAGGAAGATCCCCTGCAAGAGGAAGTGACAACCCATTTCCCAGGAATTTGGGCAGGGAAATCCCACGGGCAGAGAAGCCTGATGGGCTACAGTCCCTGGGGTCACAAAGAGTTGGACACGACTCAGCGAGTGAGCACACATCTAAGAAAGTAAGGCATACCATAGAACATTTTATAGAAATGTAAGGAGTGGAAGGGAAGTAAACTTTACAGAAGCTGGTATTTCCTGGAGGCCTTAGGAAGCTGCTGGAGTAGGAAATGGCATCCCACTCCAGTATTCTTGCCTGGAGAATTCCATGGCCAGGGGAGCCTGGCAGATTACGGCCCATGGGATCACAAGGAGTTGTATACGACTGAGCAACTAAGCATTAGGAAGCTGAGGCTTTTGTGTAGGCAGGACAATTATTGTTAGGCATTGGTGGATCAAATGTAAACACTTACGGTTTGATAACCCTCTTTTGTAAGACACATGTTAACCAGATGATCTGGCTGTGATTATACTGTGAAAGAGGAACTGCTCCCAAATAATTAATAATTTATTTTAAAACTGTGGGAAGGATTAGTTACATTTGCCAATGACAACATTCTCTCTCATTCCTCCCCCGCCCTCTCTCTCTCTCACCACCCACACACACACACAAACACACACACACACACGCACACACACACACACGCACACACACACACACGCACACACAGATGAAGACCCATTCTCGTCCAGAGAGTGCCCTTTAACAGCTTTATGACTTCGGGGAGTTCACTTATCATCTTGGATGCTCACGCTCCTCATTTGCACATGGAGGCTAACCTGTGAGACCTCTAAAATTATACCTTCTTTTAATCAAATAGAACAAAAACTTGGGAACAAAGAACATACCATGGGGAGGTTGAAGAGATACAAAATAAGAAGCCTGGAAAATAGCATTATGACAGATGTTTGAATTCTGTCAGGATATAACTAAGATGTAATAAGTTATTTACATACTTGGAATAATTATTTACTTTGTCACAAACCAACTTCTTAAAACACCTTGAAAATATAATAATAAAAATATTAGTTCAAACTATTATCTAGTTTCTCCACATGTTGTAATAAAACCTAATTCGTTCAAACATCTATAGTCTAAATTAGCAAAAAATGTGAATTTAAGTTCCATTTTAGCTCCAAAAAGTGAAGACAGGGCAGCATTTCTAGAATTCATTTATTAGAAACTTAGTCTATCTTACAATTTTAAATCTAGACATTAAATTTTGGTTATCAATTGATATTTTCACAATGTTGTGATTATAGATTTGAATTAGCGATGGTTTTATTCCAATGAGACAGATTCCCAGGAAAAAGACTGCTTGGTAGAAAGGTTTATGCTCCTCACATCCTCATCACACTGGGTGAGAGCAATCTTTTCTTTATATCTAGCCAACAATAGCTACTATAGACCTTTCACATTTTTATCAATTTCATCAGTTAACAGTTTTAAACTGATCAGTGCTCTCATATGCATTCCTTGTGAATGGGCGCGTTAGGCAATTACTTACTCAAATAAAACCGGTGCTTAGCACAAAATGTTTTTTCATGAAGTTTTGTCTATTTACTGAAATAATTTAACTTGAAAAAACTTTTCAACTTGCCTTGATTAGTGTAAAGGTTTTAATAAAAAGCAGGTATTTTAGAATGCTTCTATGCTAAGAAAAATATTTCCTCTACCACAGCTTAGATTTCTCACCATGTACACAATTAAACTGGGAACTTTTGTATATTTTTAGTAAAATAATAAATTGGAATTTTAGAATAAGAGCACACCAAATGTTTCCTTTATTGTCCATCACAAAAGACAGAGAACAATTTTACCATGCTATTTTTATTATCTGCTATTTATTGCAAATATATCCTAATTAATAAGAAAATATGATAAAAAGAAAACTAATCATACTTATGTTACTATTATTACTTATTATAGTAATGCTAGCAACTAACATTTATCACGTGGTTACATCTTACCAGTTTGTGATCAAGTACTTTACATGTATTAACTCACTTAGTCTTCATAATCACACGATGAGGCAGGTACTATTATGACTCCCATCGCACGGGTGAGGCACAGAAAGGCTGAGTGGCTTGTTCAAGTGAGAACAGAATTAGTGTAATTCAGGATTAGATCAGGGCAAGTCTGAGCTGAAAACCCCTGTTACCCATGTGCTACACCGGGTCTGTCTTTCTATTCTCCATAGTACCTTGCAAGCCGACTTTTACAAAGGCCTGAAGTGTTAACTTGCACTTAAATACTTTATTAAGAAAATTAATTTAAAGCAATCCGGTAACTTTTCTAACAGAACTATAGGAAGCTTATTAGTTTCTATTAGCAACATGCTGAAATCACTGAAACTAAGAATCATATACCCATATTTTAAAAAAGGGATCAACTAGTATATTCAATAAAGGAATTCTAGAATAGAACCTGTACCTTGCTTTCTTTTCAGACTGAAATATTATTTCCGTGTTCCCTTTGGCATCTCTAATCAAACCACATATACTTCCTCTGTAGAATATGTAATTACTTGAGACTAAATCCACAAGTGAGGCTTCTGAAAATTGGAACGACCTCATGTAATTAAAGTATGATTAAGTATCAGATTATTAATATATAAAATATTTGAAATTAAAAAGATGAATGACAAAATAAAACTGTAGTCATTCTAGCAAACTAGACAATATCAATTTTAGGGTAACAGAACAAAAGGCTTCAAAGAATCTTTATACGCTATAAAGATCATCAGAACTAGACTGTCACATGCTAACCTTGCTGGCACCTAAGTCCTCTAACAGTATTTGTAAGTGCATTGTTTCAAATCAATAACTAATTAACAAAGTACAAAAGAAGTTGCACTGCTTCCTTAGCTCCTTGTTAAAATGGCTTTTGGCAGCACATGGGCAGAAAGGTCGCTTTTATGACATCTCCTGGAGCCTTTCAACACCCTGCCTCTGTCAGATTAAATTACTTTTAGCAATTAATTGTCATAAGTTAAAACAGAAGCACATTTGTTACAGCAGGCTGTCATAATGACATGGTGAGTAGTTGTTTTGATATGAATTTCTTCCACTGACCTTCTATCATATCTTAATTTTTGTGGTTGACCTAACTGGAAGATTGGGAGCACATCTTAACTCAAAAAGCAGAGGCAAAACCTTGGGAGTCTTGGAATGAGATACTAACAAATAATTGAAAAAAATTTTTTTCCACAGATAATGTAAAGTGGAGGTTATAAAACAAAGGAATGTGTAACTTGGAAGTTAAATTTAAAACAAAATTATTCAACATAAAAATACAGAATGTAACAAGAATTTTCTGTTGAGTTCATAAACATGAGATTATGAGATCACTGTCATAATGTACCAAAGATAAATATACAGAATGCTATGGGAAATGTTAATTTTTAAAAATAAATTTTACTTGATAAAGGTGTCAGTTAAATGTCCATAAACTTCAGCTACTAATAATAACTCTTTATCAAATAATGTTTTTTTGTAAGTCTATAATTGAATAGAACAGAAAAAACTATTTTCTAATTATTGATGATTATAATACTTTGGTAAACCCAGGGATAGGTCAGATAGCACTTTGAACAGTGAAAACATGTGCTCAGATCTTTGTCCTAAAGGTTAAGATAATCTTATATTTGATTATTTTCCTATTGCTATAAATCTGCTACATTCTTTTGATATTTTAAAATTTAAGAGAACTTCATAGAAGATGAAAAAGATAATAGGTGAAAAACAGACCATCTCAAAAGAACAAGGAAAATGAAATGGCATGATGTTTTCAAGAAATCCTGAATCCACGAAAACAGTGATTAAAAACAGCTAACAGTTTTCAAGTGCTTACTCTGAAATATATATACTCTACTAAATGCCTAATAGGCTCTAATTCCTTTAATTGTCATAACACTCTGGGCAGTAGCTGCTATTATCTTCTTTCGACAGATAAGGCAACTGGTACTCAGAAAGTTGAAGTCATTTGAGTGCCAAAGAATTGATGCTTTTGAACTATGGGTTGGAGAAGACTCTTGAGAGTCATCCAACCAGTCCATCCTAAAGGAGATCAGTCCTGAACATTCACTGGAAGGACTGATGCTGAAGCTGAAACTCCACTACTTTGGCTACCTGATGCAAAGAGCTGATTCATTTGAAAAGGCCCTGATGCTGGGAAAGATTGAAGGCGGGACGAGAAGGGGATGACAGAGGATGAGATGGTTGGATGGTATCACGGACTCAATGGACATGAGTTTAAGTAAACTCTGGGAGTTGGTGATGGACAGGGAGGCCTGGCACGCTGCAGTCCATGGGGTTGCAAAGAGTCAGACATGACTGAGCAACTGAACTGAACTAAGTTTCACTGTCTTCAGATTCCTTAATCTTGAGTTAACCCAACAGTACTTTTTATATATGTATATACATATACAGATGTGCTCTGTTTAAAACTCAGTAACTTCATAAAATCATTTATTACTACACACATGTATGTCTATAAATCTAAGAACAACCAATTTTTTCTACTTGTTTAAAAAAACAAAAAAGCCTTGGGATGCTTACTTCTTGGAAGAAAACCTATGACAAACCTAGACAGTGTATTGAAAAGTAGAGACATTACTTTGCCAACAAGGGTCCATTGAGTCCAAGTTATGGTTTTTCCAGTAGTCATGTATGGATGTGAGAGTAAGACCATAAAGAAGGCTGAGAGCCGAAGAATTGGTGCTTTTGAACTGTGGTGTTAGGGAAGACTCTTGGGAGTCCCTTGGACTGCAAGGAGATCCAACCAGTCTATTCTAAAGGAAATCAATCCTGAATATTCATTAGAAGGACTGAGGTTGAAGCTGAAGTTCTGATACTTTGGCCACCTGATACAAAGAACTGATTCATTTGAAAAGATCCTGATGCTGGGAAAGACTGAAGGCACAAGGAGAAGGGGATGACAGAGGACAAGATGGTTGGATGGCATCACTGACTCAATGGACATGGGTTTGAGCAAACTCCGGGAAACGGTGAAGGACAGGGAAGCCTGGTGTGCTGCAGCCCACGGGGTTGTAAAAAGTCAGACAGGACTAAGCGACTGAACAACAGCAACAATGCCTAAAGAATGGAGCTCCAGTTCTTCCGCTTCATGATATGCACTAAAAAAGGCAGAGTTGTGTATCTGATCTGTATCTGAAAAGCAGGAGGACTTATATCCTGAGTTCCCAGAACAGTTTGGAGGAGCTGTGTAAGTATATGGAAAAAGATGCAGGCACATAGGTCAGCCTGTGCGAGGTGAGGAGAAACTCTAAAATCTGTGACGGGCTCCTTAGTATCATGAGAACCAGGGAAGCTTGCTCCTTCTGCTTAGAGCACAATATGGTGTCCTCCGCTCTATGGATTTTACAGTGAGCATTTAAGCTTTTATAGTCTTTATCTACATCATTGTTGTTGTTTAGTTGCTAAGTCATGTCCGACTCTTTTGGGACCCCGTGGACTGACCCCACCAGGCTCCTCTGTCCATGAGATTTCCCAGGCAAGAATACTGGAGTGGGTTGCCATTTTTCTCCATCTTCCTGACCCAAGGATCAAACCTGTGTCTCCCGCATTGGCAGGTATTTTTTTTTTTTACCCCTGAGTCACCAGGGAAGCTCCAAATTAAATCTGTTCATCTTTTATTAATTGTGCTTGTTGTTAGATATTAAGGGTGCTTAGTTCTTGGACTTTATTTTCTCTGATAATATATTCTGTAGCACTGAAAGATTAACACTAAAGGCAAAGCAGAATTCACTCATTTTGCTTAATGACTCATTAAGTGTTTTTATATTTTAGAGAATTATAGATAGAATACAACCGACTGATAAAATGTAACTTGGTATTCCTTTTCCTTTATTAAAACCAGTGGAAACTCTTATACGGTAGCTCATTTTAAGGTGGGAGAAGAAAATAAAATGCCTATTTTAATAAGAATTACTTCATTATTTCATGGAATCATAAAAGCTGAGGAATTATGGCCTACCACTTATTTGCATAGCTATACATTTAACAGAGGAAAAGCTGCACAGGTATAAAATGACTTTTACATTATTTCTCACTGGTCATTGCAGTAACTTCATTAGTTGAAATTTCAGTTCTCACAAACACTAACACACCTTATATTACATGTGTTTTATACATCTTTAAAGTAACAAACTATTTCACTGTTTGATTCTCATTATAACCCAATGGAATAGACAGGTCCTGGGAGACCTCTTATATTTCTTCTTCTTTAATCCTCATCTAATCAATTAGCATATCCTGTCCATGGGCCATCCTAACACCATTTCTAAATTGACACCTTAACTGCTTCTGAAATCCATCATATATTTCAATTGCCTAGGAAGTAAAATTAAGCACATATGCATGAGGAAATGATAGCATAAAAAGATAGATGGGGAGAGCCACAATAGTCAAATAGATATATTATAAAGCCAAGTGATCATAACTATTTGCCTTCTTGCAAATGTAAAAGAATTATTACAGGAAAAGAAATATTATAATGTAAAAATTATCATCTCTGTAACCTAATGCCATTTTAATAAAGATAGAGATGGGGGAGAGAGAGTGCAAAAGGGGATGAGATTGATTGTGTTGGTGGCAGTTACAAAAAAGATAAATTCCCAAACTTAAAACTGGTGAGTGGGGTGGGGTGAGGACAGAAGAATAAAGTGAGGACTATTACTATGTGAGGCACTGCCAGATAGTAAATGTACAAAAGTGAAAGTGAAAGTGAAGTTGCTCAGTCGTGTCCGACTCTTTATGACCCCATGGACTGTAGCCCACCAGGCTCCGCCATCCATGGGATTCTCCAGGCAAGAGTATTGGAGTGGGTTGCCATTCCCTTCTCCAGAGGATCTTCCCAACCCAGGGATCAAACCCAGGTCTCCCGCATTGCAGGTAGGGGCTTTAACCTCTAAGCCACCAGGTAAGCCCTAAATGTATAATAAAATCTCAAAAATTCCATTAGAATGGCAGTGGCAAGTATAGCCAGACCTCTGAAGGGACCAGAATGATGATACCCAGAGACAAAGGGAATGATGTAAGAATTCAATGTTTGCTAAAGGTCGAACTTCACATCTGTAGGGGAAAAAATGGATTATTTTAAAAATAAGGTTGAGACAACTGTCTTAACTTTGGAAAAATTTAAGTGAGATGTAACCCTCAGAGCAAACACAAAAACAAAATTCTACTGGACAAAACACTTAAATATCACTGGAGAAAAGTTTGTCTTTTGAATAAAGAGGATCAGGATAATTATCAAAATGGAAAAAAATGAAACTGGATTCACTTCACTACAAACTTAAAATCAATTCCTGATAGAATGTGAACTGAAACTGTAAAATGAAAAATTCTTAAGCACATGAGAGAAAATATAGGGGAATATATTTGTGAACTCAGAGTAGGTAAGAACTTCTTAAACACGACATTAAAGGATAAATCATACAGAAAACAACTAATAAATTTAAGTATATTTAAATTAAGAATGTTCTCAAGAGACATTAAACAAATGAAAAGACAAACCAGAGTGGAAGAGTGGTTTGTAATATGTAAATAACATCTACAAATCAATAAGAAAAGATAACAAAAGAAACAATAACAAAATGGGCATAATGGGTTATCTATAAATGAGGAAACTGAGATGACCAATTAAATTTGAAAATATATTCAGCCCCATTAGTAATAAAGCTAATGCCAGTTAAAACTACAATGGGATACCATATAATAATCTTCAAATTAGCAAAAATGTAAAAGATAACACAAAGATCTGAGAATGATATGAAGGAAGATAAATGCACTGCTGATCAGGATAATTCATACAACTACTTTCAGAAATAACTTGTTAAGTCAGTAATTCTACTCTTAAGCATAGAATCTAGAGAAAATTTTTACATATGAACACCAGAAACAATATAAGAATGTTCATTAGAAGCTCAAACAGCAAAAACTAGAAAACATACTAGCAATGTCCATGAATAGTAAAGCAGATAGTTAAATAAATACCATATAGAAGCAAAAATGAACTATTGCTAAACATATATTAACACTATGTGCAAAAAATAATTGCAAATTCTAGAAAGGAAGTAAATATGATATAAGGGAAAGAAAAAAAATGATATAATTAATATTTAGAAAAACAAATATAGTGAGTTATAAGAAAAAGCACAGAGAATATTAATACAAAATTCATACTTCAGGAAAGGGAAGACAAGGATGTGACTAGAGGAGGCATGGGTCAGTTTTCTAAGGTACTGTTAAAATTCTATTTCTTAAGTTGGGTAGGCACTCTGGTGTTTATTATTTTTACAATTCACATACTTGTTGCATATGTCATAATAAGTCATTTAAAGTAGTCAAATGTTAACAGAACCATAAACAGACCAGATGAAAATAAAAGTTAATAGTAGTGCAGGTACCAGACACTATGCTAAATATTCACTTTATTTTCTTAGCCACACACTGTCAACTAATTGAAGATAAGAATTCTATAATATTATGTTAAACCGAACACAATAAACAGCTAAACTCCAGTTATGGTTCAAGATATATAATAAGTAACTAAACAAAAATCATTGTATCTGCTTTGAAAAATTAACATATTCTTTAGATACTACTTTTTTATAAATTAATAATTTTATTTCTAGTGTTAAACTTTATAGTCTAACTACTTTCCCCTGAACTCAAACACACATACTCTTTCTTGCTTCTGTGCCTTTGTTTATATAATTTCTTCTATTGTGAATATCTTCTCCCTTTCTTGTCTACTTCCCCTCAACCTCTAACTTGAGATGCTTTCCAGGTATCACCTCATCCAGGAAACTGTCCCTGGATCTGTCATGCTCAGCCTCTAACTGGATTATGTCCCCTGGGTCTCCAACTCGAGTACTATCTGGAATCTGACACATTCCTCTCTCATTGTGTCCATACCCTTATTATTGAGTTCATATGGGAACGGTTGACGTCTTATTGATCTTCATATCCCAACTGCCTAACATAGTGCTTTTCAATAAATATTTGATGAGTAGTGTAAGAATTTATTGGCTGAGGTACTAAAAGAAAGAAAGAAAGAAAGAAAACTTCTCTGAAAAATCACCTGTTAACAGTTGAACCGTAAACTCATTAAGAATAGTTGGTTGAGTTTCATGTCGATTGTTTTTCACAATGAAATATAAGTTACGGCTCTTCTGACTTTCTTCCCATATTCCCACATTTAACTCAGCCACATTTAAGTTTATTGAATCTACTAATGCACATAAGGCAACACAAAACAAAATTACAGATAGTACTCAAATCACCAGATTTATAATACAGTTATAAAATTTTTCTCATTTAGAGACACACTCTTGATCACATACATTCTATTTAGAAGAGACAGGACTTAGAACTAATGCATATCAGAACAACTGAAAGACAAACTGACTAAATACATCTTTGCCAATATTCTTAATCTTAAAATTAAGTGTTATAATCGATCATTTCTCCAATTTAAAAATTTATCCTATAATAAAAAATATTAAGTGGTATTTTTGCCACAGTATATTCACAGATAGAAATCCATTCAAAGGCTTAACCTGTTGGAGCTGCTGTTTATACTGCCCTTGCTAATAAGTGCATAAGTCATTATCAGGGTTCAGTGGCAATTCTTAGTTTGATGATTGAAATAGTAACAGTATCTTCACAATGCAATAGTGTCATCAATAAAGTTCCTTGTAAATTTTAAGCAGGTGAACCTGGACAATCTGGGCTACCCACCACAATTTGAACTGACTCCCTTAAGCACAAAAATTGACCAGAGATTCTAGTGTAAAGTAGATGATAATTCTAGTCACAGACAGCCTTGGCAAAGAGACCTTTATGGAGAAATGAACTAAATGTAAGCTTTTATATGAAATGATTAGACATCTACTTTGGATAGTAAACATATAAACTCAATTATTTCCTTAATTTGGAAAAAATGCTTAAACTTATACTAAATGCAGTTTACAAGGTGGGGGAGGAGGCTGTGATCGCTTTGGGGAGTGTCCGTGTGTGCACCCTTGCTTTTGCAGTGGGGGGGCGGGCGCAGGACAAGGAGGGGTGAGAGGGTCAGGAAGAGTTTACAAAGGAGGGAACATTAAAGTTAGGTATTAATAGACAGAGGGCAAGTACTTTGTGAAGAATTCCTTAGAATTTGAACAGAGTCCTATAAAATGTCCAGTAATATTAGCTACCTCTCTACAATGTTCTACTTTTAGATGTTCAACTGACATGATGAAAAAAGTGTTCCGTTTCAAATGTCTAAAAATGACCGTTATAAGCTAACTGGGTAATCTTTCTGGGCTAGTTCTGAGAATTATATTATTGCATATTTATTTAGGATATTTTGGTGTAGCGGCTTTATCTTTTTCCTGTAAGTAAGGGTCTACAGAGATCAGACTAGTGTGGGGGGAGATGCCCCCTTGGCACAGAGGTTTTAGCTCTGGAGAAAGCAGTACTTGGGAAGATGCTGAATGAAAGACAGACCATCCTCCTTACGTAGGGTGAGGTCAATCTGGGGGTGAAGCTGAGCAAGGACAAGAATTCCTCAGAATGTGTGGTGAGAATAGAGCCTGGCACAACTAATTGGACTAGATGAGTGTCACTTCAGTGGCTCTATTATAGGATTACTCTGGTCTCATGAGTGTGCCTTGAATTGCACAAGGCAGTAAGCCAGAAGGCTGCTCAACAGAGAGGGGAACTATGCTTAGGCCTTTAAATACAGCCTTTTTTTATTAATCTTACAAAATTTTTTGAAATATTTCAAGTCAATGGGCATCCTTTTGCTACATACTTTTAGCTAAATGGTTGCTATTGCTATTCAAACTAAGATTTAATGTCATATATATGACACACTCTTTGTTATTTAAATATATTATAAAATATTTTAAAATTAGTCTTTAAAGTGTTTGAAGCATTTTCAGTTTTCCATAGTCATCAAAGAAACACTTATTTTGTCTGATAGGGTCACTAGGTTCCATTTTATGAGTTTCCCTATAAGAATGTCACCCTTATCGACATAAAAGATTGGCCTCTCACTCCTCCATTTAGCTACTATTTGGGTACCCATCATGAGCCAGACACTGTGGATACAAAGATGAATAAGACAAGATGAATACTTAATTAAATGCAAGACACAAGAGCATAAGCAAATAATTCCCGTGAAGAGTGGGCTACCTGAGTATAAAATGAAACACACAAAGGATGTGGCATATAGGAAAGCTCTCAAAACAGGGCATCATATGCCATAAATTACTGATAAGTCAATACCTACCAGGATATAACAATACAAAAGAAACAATGCATTTCTACCAACAGATTCAATCGGTGCCTAATTTGTACCAGGCTGTGCTAGGCACTTGGGGCACATCAATGACAAAACAAAAACACCAGCACCCTCAGAGCCTATTCTAACAGGAGAGACAGACATTAGACAATATTTGACGGATAAGTAAATTATATGATAGGTTAGAAGGGAATAAGTATTGAAAAGGAGCGGTGGGTAGGGAATGGGAGCATGCAAGCAGGGCTCTAATTTTAATTAGGATGGTCAAGGTATATCTCTAATGAGATGATACTGGAGAAAATGCTCAAGGAATTCAGGAAGTTAGCCACACATAGAGCTGGGCAGACCACTGTCGGCAGAAGACCAAAGCAAAGGCTGAAAGGCAGGAGCCTGTCAGGCTAGAATGGAATAAGTGAAAGAAAGAAGGGCAGGAAATGAGGCATAGAGGTAAGGAGATGACAGTTCTCCCATGGCCATTGTCTAAGTAAAGCCAAATCTCAAAAGAAAGTCATTCAGTCCATTTATTCATCCAATAATTTTATTGAGTATTACATATGTTCAAGGAAATCTGTTATATGTTACAGGCTTCCCAGGTTGTACAGTGGTAAAGAATCTGCCTGCCAAAGCAGGACATAAGAGATGCGGGTTCAGTCCCTGGGTCTGGAAGATCTCCCACAGAGGGGCACAGTAACCCACTCCAGAATTCTTGCCTGGAGAATCCCATGCACAGAGGAGCCTGGCGAGCTACAGTCCTTAGGGTCACAGAGTCGGACACGACTGAAGTGACTTAGCACACGGGACAGGGTAAAAAAGATGACTAAATCAGAATCTTTATCCTAGTGAAATTTTAAAATATTCTCACATAGGGTATGACTTAACATCAAACTTTCTCTAGCAAAAACTGAAGTCAAGGTCAAGGGTGGGGCAAAGTGTAATGAAGGAAGGCATGTACATGGAGATGAGCACAGTTATTTTAGAATTTTAAAAAGAAATCTCTGCATTTTTTTCTACTTAAACGACATTATGTAAGATGCTCCATTAGTTAACAATAATTGGCAGTACAGAAGGACTTTCAAGAACTCCCATGAAGATTAATTTGGTCACCATGTTAATCCATTTTGAAGAAAGCTGCTTATTTAGATCTTTTCCCCAAAATAACTATATAAACCCATGTAAGAAGGAACTAACGAATGTCAATAGTTTCATTAACAATTTTAAAAATGTGAAACCTAAATAGAAATTTTTAAAAAATGAAAACTCCTTATCATCAATTTCATATTGTATTTCCTAAGGAACAAAATACAAATGTGTTTTCTGATCTACAAATCTTTATTCAAAGGTTAGGTGCTTTATTATTGAACTGCATTATTCCTCTGAAATAATGAATGAATATACGACAGATATAAAGTAAATATACTACAGACCATTTGGTGGAGGGAGGGAAGGCAAGAGAAAAAAAGATGAGTTAAGGGACATTAAATGCTTCTGGCAGTTTTGATATTCTCCTTATATGTTTAATTAGCTTCATTTGAGCTAAAAGCAGTGGCAAAACCATTTTAGCATCAAGAATAAATACCAGTGCACTCAATGAAAATTCAAATATTACAGTTATGAGAATGGGTCAGAAACATCTACCTAATTAATTCCTTTAAAGTGCCAACATTTTGAAGTGGTTTAAAATACTCAACCAAATAAAATTGTTACATAACATATATTTCAAAGAATTTCTATAAATAACCTGCATAAAAATTGAGATTCTCATTATAATAATATTGTATTTAATAAACAAAATGTATAAAATGGTTCTCCAACTTTAAAATTGACATAGTCTGTAACTGAATCTCTTAAGATCTGATTTTTATTACCAAGGATGTATTAATAGCTGTAAAAGATCCCTTGGATTCCCCATTGAAAAATATATTTTCCCTTTCTTACACCCCTCTAATGCAACATATGAATGCTTCAAAATATTTACCACCATTTGCCTACTATCTGAGTTGCCTATAACTACTTCAGCATCCCCACTAGATTGTGAGTGAGTCCCTAGGGAATGGGGATTTTGGCTTTTCCATCTCTATATCTCACAAAGGGTCAGACCAAGCATGATATTTTAAAAATTGTGTTCAACCAAATAAAAATGTGAAGAGATTCATTCCAAGCCACTCAACAAGATACATTTTTTTTCCAGTTTCAAGACACATTTAATATCTTGATATATTATCCTGGCTAATTTCAGGTGCTTGAGCAGCAAGTAAATGTCTTATTCTCCTCCCATATTTTATCATTAGCATCTACAACTTGGGACATGAAGCAAAATCAATGAGGATGTACTAACAGAAGGTAACCTGTAATTGACACTGTACTGTCATCATACTGTTAGTTATTTCAGTTATCTTGAAAATGCCAAAAGAAATTTTAAAAGTAAAAGGCATTATGCAAACAATTAGTATACTTAGGGGCTAATATCTCTATTAATCCAGTCATTGAGTCATTACATGGAACAACAGACTGGTTCCAAATAGGAAAAGGAGTACATCAAGGCTGTATATTGTCACCCTGCTTATTTAACTTCTATGCAGAGTACATCATGAGAAACGCTGGACTGGAAGAACCACAAGCTGTAATCAAGATTGCCGCGAGAAATATCAATAACCTCAGATATGCAGATAACACCACCCTTATGGCAGACAGTGAAGAGGAGCTAAAAAGCCTCTTGATGAAAGTGAAAGAGGAGAGTGAAAAAGTAGGCCTAAAGCTCAACATTCAGAACACGAAGATCATGGCATCCGGTCCAATCACTTCATGGCAAATAGATGGGGAAACAGTGGAAACGGTGTCAGACTTTATTTTTTGGGGCTCCAGAATCACTGAAGATGGTGACTGCAGCCATGAAATTAAAAGACGCTTACTCCTTGGAAGAAAAGTTATGACCAACCTAGATAGCATATTCAAAAGCAGAGACATTACTTTGCCAACTAAGGTCCGCCTAGTCAAGGCTATGGTTTTTCCTGTGGTCATGTATGGATGTGAGAGGTGGACTGTGAAGAAGGCTGAGAAGAATTGATGCTTTTGAACTGTGGTGTTGGAGAAGACTCCTGAGAGTCCCTTGGACTTCAAGGAGATCAAACCAGTCCATTCTGAAGGAGATCAGCCCTGGGATTTCTTTGGAGGAAATGATGCTAAAGCTGAAACTCCAGTACTTTGGCCACCTCATGAGAAGAGTTGACTCATTGGAAAAAACTCTGATGCTGGGAGGGATTGGGGTCAGGAGGAGAAGGGGACGACCGAGGATCAGATGGCTGGATGGCATCACCGACTCGATGGATGCGAGTCTGAGTGAACTCCGGGAGATGGTGATGAACAGGGAGGCCTGGCATGCTGCGATTCATGGGGTCACAAAGAGTCGGACACGACTCAGCGATTGAACTGAACTGAACTTACCATCTAGGGAAATTTTTCTCAAATAACATCTAGCACTGGAGAGAATTCAAACCTCCTCTCAAACTGCTTTGGCATATAAATGAACATAACTGATTACAAAGACATGTAGGTAATAAATAAACATTTGTTGAGGGGTCACTACTTGCCAAACAGTAGGCAGGTGGTCTTTATACAATTTGTGGGATCAAATGGGGATAAAATGTAAGAAAAAGAACAAACCTCCACATCACCTCTACTAGGGCAACACCATAATTCCACACAGTCTATAAACTGTACAACTCTAGGGAGTGCACAGTAAAAATTACATCCCCTCAGGGTTGTGCCATGAGGCAACCTTGTTTCATTCCATATTTCATCCATCTATGATACCATCAACTCTAAAAGGTACCACTGTTTCATGTCAACAAATAATTCATGTGAAAAGTGAAAAGAAAGTGTTAGTCACCAAGCTGTGTCTGACTCTTCATGACCCGTGGCCAGCAGCCCGCCAGGCTCCTCTGTCCATGGAATTCTCCCGGGATAACATTGGAGTGGATAGCTATTCTCTTCTCCAGGGCATCTTCCTGATCCAGGAATAGAACATAGATCCCCTATACTGCAGGATTCTCAACCATCTGAGCCACCAGGGAAGCCCAAATAATCCATGATATGACATTAATTTTCAAGATGCAGCCCAAAATCAGAGATGTTAATATGTGATAAAAAGTTTTAAAATCAGTGAAAAAAGATGACCTAAGCAATCTTCGATCGACTGAGCTATATATGCACAAATAATGGCCTTTCTCTGATGGCGTAATTATATATGCATTCTGCACAAGAATTCTGAGGGAATCTTTTCACTCTCCTGCTCCTGTGTGAAAGTGAAAGAAAGAACACTAGGAGTGAATGAAGTATAGTTAATCTTGGTGCTCAAACCTTGGTTTAGTTACTCTTATTAGGTATGTAACTATGAGTCAGTCTATTTATGTCTCTGAGTCTCATTTAAGATCTGCAAAGTCAGGATAATATATAAGACCATTGTGAGGATTATAGGAACAGACAGACAACAACTATTTTTAACTGTAAAAGGAGAAGGGGGTGGTGGAGGATGAGATGGTTAGATAGCATCACTGACTCAATGGATATAAGTTTGAGCAAACTCCAGCAGATAGTGAAGGAAAGGAGTGCCCAGTATGCTGCAGTTCACGGCGTTGCAAAGAGTTGGACACAACTTAGTGATTCAACACCAACAACATACAAATGGATGCATAAGGGGGAAAGGAGTTGGGGACAGAGGGTCTTATGTTGACCCTCTTTCCCAAGAAAGGGGTGGAAGCTGTGACTATGACCAAAGTCCAAGAGAAGCATGATGAGCCCAGTTACTGAATCCAGTTACTATCAAACGCTATCGTGGATTCTATGCTCAGCTCCAGAAAGGAGATGTAGCGTGAGTCCAGTAATGTGGTCTGCAAACCTCTGGGGTTTCCAGAGACCCTTTCAGGCTACCTGCATAATAACATGAAGACATTATTCATCTTTTTCATTGTGTTGGCATTTGCATTATCAGTTGAAAAGCAATGGACAATAAAACTGTGACTTAGCACAGATCATAGTAGTCCTGCTAAACTATAGTACTCATTGTATTATTCACTGCCATATAGTAAGAAGGAAAAAAGGTAAGTTTGCTTAAAGATGCTGATGAAGCAGAGAAACTATTTTTTATTAAATCTCAGTCCCTGAGTATATATATTTAATATTCTGAGTGATAAACAGAAGGAATGCATTAAGCACCCATAAACCAAACTATGTTATGGCTGTCTGGAGGAAACCTAGTTGTGTAACTGATTGAGTTGTGAGCTAAAGTAGCCACTTAATGGAATACCATTTTTACTTGTAAGACTGAGAAACAAACTATGATTCAATATTTGGAAGTCATTTTCCTGAAAATAAATAAAGCCTGATAGTTTAAGGAAAATTATGATTTGTCACTAATGATAAAAATTGAGATTTCTGGGTAAAATTAAAATTTTTGGAAATTTGTATATTGCATGATAAGCTTGATAGTTTTTGTTTTTCAGTTCTTAAAAGCTTTGTGGGTGAGATTGGTAAGAACAGTAATAAAGAAGAATATTTAATACTACATAATAAAGGCAAGGGCACCCCACTCCAGTACTCTTGCCTGGAAAATCCCATGGACAGAGGAGCCTGGTAGGCTGCAGTCCATGGGGTTGCTAATATTCAGACACAACTGAGCGACTTCACTTTCACTTTTCACTTTCATGCATTGGAGAAGGAAATGGCAACCCACTCCAGTATTCTTGTCTGGAGAATCCCAGGGACAGAGGAGCCTCGTGGGCTGCCGTCTATGGGGTCGCACAGAGTCGGACACAACTGAAGTGACTTAGCAGCAGCAGCAGCAATAAAATATGTCAAGATTGCCAGCAGAAATATCAATAACCTCAGATATGCAGATGATACCACCCTTATGCCAGAAAGCGAAAAGGAACTAAAGAGCCTCTTGATGGAGGGGAAAGAGAAAAAGTAGGCTTAAAATTCAACAATCAAAAAACTAAGATCATGGCATCCGGTCCCATCAGTTCATGGCAAATAAATGGGGAAACAATGACAGACTTTATTTTCTTGGGCCTCAAAATCACTGCAGATGGTGACTGCAGCCATGAAATTAAAAGATGCTTGCTCCTTGGAAGAAGAAATGACAAACTGAGATAGCACATTAAAAAACATAGACATTAATTTGCTGACAAAGGTCTGTCTAGTCAGTTATGGATTCTTCAGCAGTCATGTATGGATGTGAGAGTTGGACTATAAAGAAAGCTGAGCACTGAAGAATTGATGCTTTCGAACTGTGATGTTGGAGAAGACTCTTGAGAGTCCCTTGGGACTGCAAAGAGATCAACCCTGAATATCAGTGGAAGGACTGATGTTGAAGCTGAAGACCCATACTTTGGCTACGTGATGCAAAGAGCTGACTCATTAGAAAAGACACTGATTCTGGGAAGATTGAATGAAGGAGGATAAAGGGACGATAGAGGATGAGATGGTTAGATAGCATCACTGACTCAATGGACGTGAGTTTAAGCAAGCTCCAGGAGTTGGTGATGGACAGGAAAACCTGGCGTGCTGCAGTCCAGGGGGTCGCAAAGAGTCAAACAGAACCAAGTGACTAAACAACAACAACAAAAATATATGTCAACATTTGGAAGGTGCGCATAACTCAGTGAAATACTACTTTGGAAATGACCACTATGTGATGTTACACGGTCATCTTTGGGTAAAAGATGTATTCAAAGTATAACAAAGACCAGTGGATTTCCATACAAGAGTATGAAATGCTCACTGGTGTTTTAGATTCACACAGCAACTAACCTTTAAGAAACTACCTCTTACTGAATGTTGGTATAGCATCAAAGAAGAATATACATGATTGTCTGAAAAAACCTTTAAAACACTTCTTCCTTATACAAATGTATATCTGTGTGAAGCTAAATTTTTTTCATGTTGTTTCTGTTCAGTCACCAAATCATGTCCATCTTTTGAGACCCCATGAAATGCTAAGTCAAACATTAAAGACTTTAAAAACATCATACATCTCACTTTGTGATGCTTTGGAAAATATACTTATTTCTCAAAAAATATGTTAATTTATGTCATTACATAATGGGTTTATTATTGCTATTTTAAAATAAATACTTAAAATTTTCTCAGTATAATTCTTTTTATGGAAAATATCAGTAGATACAATCCATACAAACAAAAACCCTTAATAATGTTTAAGCATTTGTAAAGGGGTCCTGAGATCAAAAGGTTTGAGAGGCACTGAATGTAAACTAATTGGTAAAGACGTCATCTGGCCATATGTCCTGTGCTTAGTCAGTCAGTCGTGTCTGACTCTCTGCAACCCCATGGACTGTAGCCCACCAGGCTCCTCTGTCCATGGGGAGTCTCCAGCATAATTCTCTCCATATTTCCTAAGGGAAAAGGGGTAAGGAGGGAAGAGAGAGAAAGGGGGATATACTAGATAGTAGGTATCTCATTGGTTGTTTTCATATACATCAATTTATCTCATTCATTCCATTCAACAGCCTAATAGCTATGATTATCTCTATTTTACAGAAGAAGAAATGGAAATTTAAAGAGGAGAGATGACTTGTCTAAAATCAGCTTGTAAGTGACAGAATTTTGATTCTAAAGTTCTTATTCTTTCCACTACATTATATTTATGGCAGAATCCCCCCACTAAAATTCACCAGTGGCCAATCAAAATCCCTAAATGCAAAGCTTTGGTCTTTACTATAATTTCTGTTTCAAATCTAAGTATCTAATTATTTTACTTATTTCTAATTCTTCATTTTGACTTGTTTTTTAAATGCATGCAAAGAATGCCTGGTATACTTTAAAATGGCCATTTTTCTGAATTAATAGAACAATGTAGTGTTATTAGTGTTATTTAGACATAATATACATAGTCTCACAGTTCTTTCAACCTCATGCTAGTCAACATCAAAGCGTAGGTTTATATTGTGAAGGGTCTGTCTCTTTTGCTTTGTAGGTTCATGTAAGCAAGCATTTATTCAAATATGCATTCATCAAATATTTATTTAAAATCTACTGTGTTTACTAGGTTTTGGTAAGATGAAGCATGAAAATCCAAAGATTAATATCTGATGATCTGAAAGAGAATTATGGCCCCTTCAAAGCTTTACAATTAAACAACTTTATGGAAACTTTCTCTGTAATTAGATTTGATCACAGCTTTTCTTTTAAATGAAAACCTTAGAATGAAGAAACTAAGGTATGCTTCAGTGAACACAAATATTTTAATACTGCTGTACTGAGTTCTTAAAAAACTCAAATAATAATAGTAATGGTCTACCTCAGGAATGATTCATTCCTGCTTGCTTTCTACCATGTTAAGGCACACTGGCTGTTTGGAGGAAAGGTAAAAATTCACTGCAGGGGTTAATATACTAGGAAGTCTAAATTTAGCCACAGGTCTAAGCCGAGTTTTCTAGTTGAACTACATCAATTAGCAAAACTGATGTTTTGATCTCCCTTCATCTGATTCCTATGCTGTAGTGCTCACTAGGTTTCAAACCCAGGAGGGTAACACAGAGGTATTATTTTTGGTACCAGGTACCAAAAGTTCCAAGGGGATCTTGAAATTAGATTGTATCTCTATCGATTCTCAACTTGAGAGAAGACAGGATGTTATTTATTGGCCCAGAAGTCCCCAGACTATGTGCCAGATACTATGTTCACTGTACATATATTATCATTCCATTTTTCAGACAAGAAACTGAGGCATAAGGACGTTAACTTATTTGAAGTGACTATATTAAGTGGAAGAGCTGAGATTCAAGCTCAGGTCTATAAGACTCTGCACTTTTAATCTCATCTCCACACTCTCTTTCTGCAAAGAGGATGATTCTGAATGTTATTCAGACATTAAAAACAGGAAATAAAAGTTATTATCACAGTCTGCACTCAATGACTACACGTTTTAAGTTTACCTGGAAAATGTAGATGTCCTAGAATACAGAAAATGTTTAAAAAATACATTCTTATAGTGATAATTTAGTTACTAGCTAAGTCTATGCACTTTTCTTTCTAGTTATATTTTTAAAGGTTTTGGGCTAAAGGGGAAAAAAGGAAGAAAGACAAAGGTAGTTTGATTGGTGTATTCAGTTTCTGAGGAAAGCAATATTCAGTATGAACAGCAGCAGCCCCTGGCGGTCTAAGGGGAAAAAATAGTGTATCTATAATTATGGGGGTTGAAATGTTTTTAAAAAGAATATATGTACATATTTAGCCATTTGACTCAGTTCTCAACCCAACACATTAAAAAACAGATGCTTTAAAAAATGATCTGTTGGCAAGATGCTTGTTAAAATTTTATCAGTTGAAATATTAAAATTCAATATGAATTAATTAACACATTATATAAAAATAAAATGTTTTTGTTTCATCGTTTTACAAAGTACTATAACCAGTGGTGATTAACACTGGGAATTTTGTGTCTTGAAATGTGTTGCTCAAAAAGAAACTAAATTTATAGGATTACCACTAAATTGATGACATTTTCTGTCTTCACTCTTGAATTCAGTTGGCAGATGTTTTCGAGAACAAAAAATTCCATCTTATTACAAAACATATTAAGCAGGTTTTCCTGCCAGGCATGTCTGACATGATGTTTATTGCCTAGACCAAATCAATCCCCTTAATAAGCCATAATATATGCCAGAAAGTACATTATTTCGTAGTTAAGGAAAGTTGCCACGTGAAAGACTAAGTACTCTGATCTCTCAAGCTCTGTTCCTAATGTGGCAGAAATGTGCCACATAACCCAACAGTCAGTCATATCTATTTATATTCATTTAGTAAGTAAAATAAAACTATATTTTGCTAATCTTAAAGTTTCAGGCCTGGATTCTACTTTATTTCTGCTGGTGTATACTAGATATTTGCAAAAAGTTCAAAGGAGATTTTGGCTATTTACTACATGCCAGAGGAAGAAAAATCAAACACTTGAGTATTCCAGGAAAATAAAATGGTTTCAGAGGTTAAACCATCAATGATTGTAATAATGAGTTGAATGTGGTTGCTAAATCACTACACAGAAGTGACTCTAGTGCCATTTACACAGAAAAGAGGTACCGAAGAGAAGAAAGAATATGAATTTGCCTTCACCAATATTTTGGATATAGCCCAACTCAGAACATCAAAAACATATTTTCTGAAAAGAAAGTTTCAGTTTATCAGAGCTGGCTGTTTCTGAACAATTGCAAAAATTCACATATATGCTGGAAAAAAAAATCAGTCAGACAACTAGACACCAAATACCTTGCCTGTTGAGCAATAAGTTTTTTGATGGATGTCAACAAGCAATCAATCCATAAATATCTGAGTATCTTTAATGTGTAAAGTCAGGCTCTGCCAAGATTCCTATTTTCTAAATGTCTCCTCCACATTTGGATTTTTCCTTCTGTAGCCATGTGATCTTCCCCCCTCCATTTCTAGTATTATTATTTTTTTTAATGTTCTGGGTCTAATCCCTCTATTTTACTTCCTGTCACTACAGCCCACAACTAAGTTTTCTAAGGTAGAGATATTCAAGCAATTCCTACCCAGTATTACATAGATCAGCATCAAATCACTTTTGCCTATACTCCACCTACATACTCTAAAGTCCTTTTAAGCATCTTCTTCCTTAGTCTAAATACTTGTCCTCTTAGGCTCCAGTTTGATATCAGAATACCCCTCGTTCCTATGCTGCAGGTCACATTATCCACGTATATCTAGACTAAGGCCTAATCTTTCTTCTTTGGTCTCCTTCCAGGCACTTTGGATTGTAGTGCCTAGATTTAGCATGGGTTCCTGACTTTATGGTAGTATGCACTGTACTATTATAACAACTGACTCCTATTTGCATATTTAAAAGGATTGATATGCAATTTCAAAGTCTATAAAGCATGCTTAAAGGAGTGCAGGGTTATAGCGGAAAGGCATGAAAGATAAATTGTTAATAATATGAGACAAAACATAAGAGATAGCTCAAGACAGAACACGATAAATTCTATATAAGTTAACTAATCAGAAGAACTCCCAACAGTCTTAGTAAGGAAAGGTCACTGATGTCAGTGGGGCACTACAACATGGATAGAATTTAGACTAAGGGAAAGAACAGAAAGCAAAGTCACAGATCCCATAAAGCACAAACTGTATACAGAGTAGAGCAAACACAGAGCCTGGTTGTACTCCTATGAACAAGTGTATAAAACAAAAATAGCAAAAGGTTGGCAAAAAAAACCTTCCATTTTTATCCATCATTTCAGCACCATGATGATATAGTTAAAAAAAGAAAAGTCCATAACTTACTTTTAAATATTGAGATGAAAAGGTATCAATCAAGATATCAAATAAATAATGACAAACTGATTTTTCATCATTGGTTTTTGGAATGTCTTCTCAATTACCGGACTGGGTAGGGGACTAACAATGTAATTTTTCTTCACTTTCGTTTGTTTGAACGTTTCCTCACAGAAAATCAAGTCGTATACTTTAATAATGCAGGACGCATTAGTAAAAGCAGTAGTAGTTTGGGATTTTAATCCTGGCCTTACCATCTTATCTATCAGATAAAAAGTTATTATTCTGGATCTGTTCTACAAATATTTATTATTCTGGCTCTGTTCTAGGTTCTGGATTATAGCAATGAAGAAAATAGATTGAGTTCTTGCCCCATGGACCGTAAATTAAGAGCTATGTGACCTTGGGAAATTTACTAAGTACTGGCTCTCAGTCTCCTCATCTCCAAATGGGATCAATATTATTGATCATATTAAAAGACAGTAGTTGAAATATATTTCAACATCACTATTTATTTAATAATATAAATATACTAATGTAGATTGTTTATAGGCATTTAATAGTGTATATTAAATGATAACTGGTCAAAAATCTATATAGTCATCTAATATAATTTACTATATCATATATAATCATCAAATATAGTTTACTACATCATATCATGCTTTTATAATAAGTGGCTTACTTTTCATATTTCAAATACATATTTTATTCTCAACCAGTTAGAACAATGTGGTAAAAAAGACAGACAGCAAGAATCTACAGTAACTAGAAGCCCAGGTTTTATTTAACACTTAGTTCCATCATTTACTAGTTATATGATCCAAGACAAAAATGTACCATCTAACCATCAGTTTGTTTAACTTTAAAGTAACAGTGAACTTATTTGATTTACCTAGCTTATGGGATTGTTACAAAAAATAAATTATTTCAACATGTAAATGGCTAAGAAGCATATAAATAAAACTTAATTCACCCCTATCACACGCTCTGTGTCTGAAAATTACACATACTTGTTATTTGGAGATATGTAAAGGAAAGGAAAGAAGATACTTCTAGAGTGGATCAAACTTATCTATGAATTAAGCAACCTAACACAAAATGAACCACTATTTGCTTTACCACTACAGGTTCATGCCTTACTATCTAGAAGTATGTTTGAAGAGTGTCAGGTTAGCTCTGGTGTTTTGCCCAGTCCTGTAAGATTTTAAGAGAAAGGATGTTTACTAAGAAAAATAACATTTCATAACTATCAGGTATAAAGTCATGTTGTTTACACGAGCCAATTTTCATCTTTTAGTGCTTTCAACGAAAACCTAGACTGATGAGTAAAGTGGGACAAGACAAGAAAGAGGCAAAAAGACATAAGAAGTAAAAATAGCAGGAGCATAAAAGAGATTAAAGAATTAAAGAAAAAAGACAAAGGAAAGATAAAGATCTTAACGAAAAAACATAAATTTTTTTTTCCCTTGGTATAATAAAAAAGTAGATACAGGAATGAACAAAAGAAATGTAAAAAAAGAATAGAGAAAATGCACACACACAAGAGAACAAAAGAACAAACCCAAAGTGACAGTGACATGATAAAGAGAAATCAGAAAAGAAATAGAACACATGACGACAAATGTCAGGAACAGGTGCTTTCATCTGCACTTATCATGGGCAAATAAAAGCAACTATTTAAGAAGTAAAAACTTAATACACAAAATCACGTTTGCTCTCATTTTATACAGGAAACTGAATATTACTAATGATTTGTATATTTTAAAAACGTATACAATTCATTTTTAGACTCCAGATATCAGGGGCAATTTTTTAAAAATTCTCTCTTAAGATGGTAGTTGATCAACTGGATCATATTAATCAGGAAAGTCAGGACAATTGATCGAGAAGAGGTGACATCAGGACCCTGATGCAGTCATGTGGAAGAAAGGCGGTAATACAATATAACTACATAGAATGAGCACGATACTTATGAATTCCAAATCTAATCAATGGTTTTGTTTTTCAAACAATATATTAAAGAGTGAGATGCTTTTCAGAAATTTCTATAAGCTGCCTAACTTTTGCTTGACTCACTGTATGATGGATGTGCTTCAGGTATTCTTGGTCTGGATACATATTTTTGGCTTTTGAGAATTTATATGGTGCATGGCTCTCTTAACTTACTCATCTGACTGACCTATAATCAAATGTCTAGAATGTTTGGAGTACAATTCCCCAAACTAAAGCGATAACGCCATGGAACTAGAAGTAAAATTTTAAAAGTAACTTAGAATGCTACATATTTCACCTTGAATGTGGTATGAAATACACTATTAATGAGCTTTTAAAGTAGACGGAAAACTAGCTCAGGTTGAATAATTTGAAACTTTACTACTATCTCACAGTATAATTTATAGAATTTTAATTGTCTGCATTTAAATGTTCTGAATTGCTCAATTTTGAAGAACATATCAATTTACCATTTTACGTATCCAATAGCATTTTTGACATATATTATTATTCAATTATATTCTGAGCACTCATACTGAGGGCTTTGAAAACTGCATGAATCATTCACAAACACACACACACACATAAAAAAATAAATAAATATACATATCATGCTCAGTGTATATTTCAAGCAGAATGTGTCAAAGGGCAAATAAAATCGTCTGTGCCCCCCACAGAATTAGAACTCCTTGGGCAGCACAGCTATAACGATCCCATGCTGCTAGCATCACAAAGTGCAAAGGTTCACTGGGTAAGAAAAGAGCAGAGGGCCGAGTTCCCTCATTACACTATCCCTAAACTATTTCAGCTTAAATATTTATTAAGATATTAATTACTCTTCCTCCCTCCATCAGCCTTCAGAAGTTAAACTGAGACATAGTGGATGGATAGTGGCTCGTAGGAAAACAATGCATTAAAACTATTACCACCCAAGACGAAGACTGATGTTTTGTACAGTGCATTATTAATTGCTTTTTGCAACTTAAATAAAATATCACACTGAACTAAGAATGATGTGTTTTGTTATTTTGAATAGAAAACAGAAAACGTTTCAGTCAATACCTTTGGGAAATAAATCTTTAAAAATTTAAAAACTGATACTTTCTTTTAAAAAAATGAAATAACTTATAGAAAATAAAATTTAAAGGCTTTTTTCATAAAGGATGCAACACTGCTTAGAACAGGTCTGAACACATAGAATATTTTTAGTAAATATTAGCTGTTGTGGTGGTTTGAAAAAAGAAAAAAAGACAAGGAAATAATGTAGGATAATGATCTTGCTCACTACTTACTCTGATATATAACTGCATCATTTCTTTTTCTCTTTGGGGGTTACGATACTTCTCATAGAAATCACGTCGCTTCTTTGTTTCTTTAGAGACTTTATCTTTTCTTTCGCGTTTTTCTGCTGGTTCATCTGAACTATCAGAAGATGATTGGACAGGTATCTTCGGCTTTTCAACTTCAATATAGTTTTCATTGGGATTCAGCACTATTACTCCATATCCTTCCTGTTTTGAAAACAAAAAAGGCAGCATAATTTAATCTTTAAAATCATTTCAATTCATAAAAAAGTTCTTAAAATCTCATACTAAGTGACATAACATAGTTACATATTCACTAAAAATTCCTTTATAACAGATTATAGTTTTACTTTCTCCAACAGAAAAGTGATTTCAAATTATTTGCCTGTATTATGTGTGTAAATAAGCATAGATCATCTATAAGATCAAAAAGATATAACTGTAACATATTAAAAATATAAAGTTTAAATTTATAAAAAGTAGTTCATATTTCCCAGAACTCCAAAAGTGACTGAAATAAATTATCAAATAACAAGTATACTTTCAAAACACATTAATATTTATAATATATATTTTGAGAAAATAACCTCTTTGAAATTGAAGTTTACAATTCCAACCATATTTTCCTGGATTTTTGTTTCTTTACAATTGCACTTTAATGGGTATTTTTTATTTGTTTGATGTTAAAAAAGAATAAGCAATCAGTAAGGAGTAAACTGTCTACAGATTTACATATCTCTATTATCAGGAACACAGAATGTCTACAAATACATACTGGGTTTTTTTCACCTCTCTTCTTTCAGGAAGGCACACAAATCACGAAACAGAATAAACTAATGTCTTACTATAATGTATGGAAACAGCGTTTTCATCTTGAAATTTCTTTTACTTTTCAGTTACCATAAAAACTCTCTTTATTAACAACTAGTACCAGGAAACAAGTTTCAAAGTTTAAAATATAGTTTATTGAGCTAGTAAATCTTTTAAAAAGTTTTTAAATGTGTTTTCCTGTCTGACTTAATCCTAGCAAGGCAAACCTTTCTCTGGTTATAATTAAGGAAACTTTTGGCATTTATATTATAACTGATGGAATAATCTAACCATGAAAAATCAGAGAAGGATAAACAATTACCACTAACAAGTAACATAAATTTTTGAAGCTATTTATATCTCGTCTTTTCTACTCAGTTCTGTACTGTAGGTATCCCAATTTCATCTATTAAAATCTTGTAAGGTCATACTTAAAACATATGTTATGTTTAAAAAATAAGAGCTATCAAAGATAAAGTATAAAAATTCCCATCCTTACAAAAAACAAAAGTGTATACTTTTCCTAAAACGATAACTGCAGAATCTATGTCAAGTTTAAATTTTAATTGTTTTTTTGCCAAACCAAACATAAGATAATTTTAAAAAACTGAGAGCGGTAAACTCAGTCAATATTAGCGCAGACTCAATTATCCTTATTTTTAAATATACGAAATTGCTACACATAGTTGGCTTTTAAAAAAAATCGATTTCACAAACTACTTAGAAACTCCATTGGAATTGTTTCATTCCCCACCCCAATCAGCTGATATTATTGTCTAAAAACCACAACATGGTTTGGAGATTGTCAAGATTGCAGAAGTTTTTATTTTAGTGATAAGGTAATTAAGATATAGTTGTCTCACATATATAAAAACTATAATATATACCAAACTGATTAATAACATAACACATATTCCTCAATATGTATTTAAATAAATTTTTAGATAAATATCTCATTCTTGAAGGCCTTATAAAATACTTGATGCATTTTTAAATTTAAATGTTCTTCAACAAAGCACAAGACAAGGTTTCTTAGCCTTTTTTTTTTTTTTTAAGTTTCTCAGCTGGTAAGTCAAAGTTTTACCAACAAAAGATATTTTATTTGGTTCTGCTTTATTCTAATCTGTATAGCTATTCAACAGTCTTGTAATTCATTGTGATCACTGTCAGGTAGACATATTGTCACTTGGTGATTTTCTACAGTTGGACACACTTGACTAGTTATTAAAATCACATTTGAAGGAAGTTCCTACCCCTCTTCCTTGTGCCTCTTACAACTTTTCACGCCCTTCTCAAATTTCAGCTATAACTTCTCCTCCCACCAAAAGTAAGTTAAAGAACACTGTTGCACTCTGCTAAACAGGGTGAAATAGAGGCATTCAATACACTGTCTCTGGTGTAAGGCACAGTCAAAAAAGGTCACCATAGGCCAAAAAGAAAATTGCCTCCTTACTAGATTCTGTACCATGAGTAAGTGGTCTCCTGTCATGCTCCTTCCCTGCCTTCTCTGAGTGAATTGAACTTTAAACACACACACACAGACTCTCACCCTTACACGTGTTAGGGTTAGCAAGACCCAAATAGAATCTTGGAATTCTTAAGAGTTGAAAATAGTGATATATTACACTTTAATGATAACATGAAAAATTACAAACTCAGGGTAACAAAGTAGGACTTTAACAAATGGATAGAAAATGAACATCATCTTTGCACAATGAATAAATTCCAAGTAAAGGCAAATTCTTTAGAAGAAGTTTACAGTCACCAAAATGAGAAAACTATTACCCTAGTTTATCCTTTAATCATTAGAAATAATATTTTAATAATGCCAGCTTTATTTGAACAGAAGTTTTCACTTCGATTTTTGGAAATCATAGATTGAGAAATTACTATACCTCCTAATTTTAAATGAACTCTGAAATTTGACGTGTCCCATCTAAAGTACAAAAACCAGAAACATAAATCATCAAAGTAGTAGTATTTATCTAAGTTATTGATTATGTAACTGAAAATTACATGACTCATTTGTCCAATTTTATGAAGACACAATGTCAATTTTTCACCAAGGCATCAACAGATGAAAAATGATTCTATTTTTAAATCACAACTATATAAATCAATTAAAGAATTTGTATCATATTGATCTCAACAATGAATGTTTCTCTTTAAACATTTGATTTATTCAGAAACTATTTTATCATTTAGATATTTCATACTGCCAATTAATGGAATAACAATCAAGAAATATTTAGGAACGTTTTCTGTGGAAATGAGAGCTAATTTTAATAAATGTCTTTGCTGCAATCAATTACCATTCTGCAAAAAAATTAACATTTTTCAACTAAAATTTGCCTGACAATGCAATATTCACAGAGACCATTCATAACCATTTTATGGGCAGGAGAAAGCTGGAGCAACAAAATAAAGTTAACTATCCCATGCAAAGATATGTAGTAAAACTTTATCTTTTTACCTTTTTCCCTGTCACATATATTGCCCAAAAAATCCTATTGTATAATAAAGCTACAAAGATTTTTGCCATATCAACATTAATATACATAACCCAAGGAGTCAAATTACACAGTCGAAGCAACAAAGCAGACAACATACCAGTCATTAAATTTAACTGTTTTAAATAGAATGATACCAATTTATATCAGAATAAATACCATTTTAAAAATTAATTCTTTCTATTCCTAGTAACTCAATCAGGACACACAGAAATAAGTAAGAGATCCTAGTTTAACTTAGCAAATGTACCCATAAAGTTTTAAAAAACTATAAAATAAGGCATCAAGTATAATATCATAAAAGAACTGTGCACTGTCACCCCAAAGGAGATCCCCAGAATTAATGCTTAGAACACAAAAGATTGTATACTGAGGTATTTTAAATTTAATTATTCCTTAAGCATGTTAAATTTATCCTAAGATGAAAAGCTAGGTTATTTCAAATGTACATGGAAAGTTCTGTTATCTTTACCAAGATAAAGTGATCAAACTGACTATCTAACATTCTACAACTAAATAAATAAAACTTCTGGCATCTTTTGTAATGATTCACCCAAATCAATTCCAATATTCAACTTTTCAAGAGACAAAGCATACATAAAGTTGTTAATTAACTCTTATGTTTGATTGCACAGTCTAGCAGAAGATCACGGTGATCAAGAGGACACACATTGGTAAAAGTAAGCTTTATCTCTTTAATTTACCTCGTCCTATTTTCTACTCTTTTGGAGTTGCAACTATAGTTTCATTAACAAATCTGTGGTTTATAAGGTATAAACCATGGAATCTTAATCAGAAACTCTCAAAGTTTTATTGTTAGCTGTAGCATTTTATTCAGCACAAGTGCTTGCTGTGATTTAAACAGAATACACAGGTCTCCGGGCCTTCTTTACTTTGAAGTCTATAGATGTACTTACTAATAAATAATAATTCATTTATCATTCAATCAACAAATGATGGCTTAGGTCAGAGGTCTAGAATAGACAGGTGATGCCAAACACAAAGAACCAAAGAGGAAATCTTGCTTAAGAAATTAAATCACTACAGAGATGCACTTACAGAGAAGATTCTACAAATAGATAAAATCTTAAAATGCCTGGCCAGAAATGGAATGTACTTTTGACCCCAATGAAACCGTGGTAAAACTGAAGATTTATCTAAGTTAATTTGCCTATTAATTATCAATTATAAGGAAAACGAAAAATAGGAACAAGTTCTACACTTTTCCAAGTCTGCTGTGGTTGGCTAAATAAAAAAATCATCGAAAAGTACTCAGCTCTACATATTAATCTGCCAATACTGCAAACCCACAGGCAACCAAAGAGGTTAGGGGCCAGAGTAGAATCCTTTGACCTACGGAACTGTCTGGTTTGGTCTTCAGGCAAGTCTCCTTAAGAGATCATTTTACACAGATTTATCAATCATATTTTTCAAGTTCAGCATTCTATCTGCTTGGTGTGAAAGAAGATAGGTGCTCATCTTCAAGGGAAATGAAACCCAAAGTGTTTTTATCTGTAAACTGTATCAACCCATGGTTAAAATGGACAAACCAATGTCCATTCATCTTTTCTGAAAGATGTATGTTGTGTTTATTCTCACCTTTTTCACAAGAAGGTATGCATGTGTCACTGTTGCAACATCCTAGGTGCAACAGAGATGAGGTCATGACAGCCAATCAGAAGTCACTAGTGAAGCGTTAAAGTAAACATAGCTGTTGGAGCTGTAGCGCTGCTTGAAAAATGCCCCCTCCATTATTTCAGCAATTTTCTCAAGACGTGACCTGGGACTGAAATGCCTGAAATGTCACTTGACTCCGTTTTGTGCTTCTTCCCAATTGCATTTACGTAACAGCACCATGCTAATATTTTGTAAAATGTTTGTCATGACCATGCTTTGACTTGCAGCCTCCTAAATTCTAATGTTGTGTTCCATGGTATAAAAATATCATAATGTGAACCAACGTAGATTATCCCAATAAGTTTCCAACTTCAAATAGCTCATCAAGTTAGTCAGTAAAAGAAAACATGCCACAAAAAGTTTTCAGAGGACCACCTGTTGTCTATTATTTTTACATAGCACTTACTCATAAATCATAACACAGGGTAATTAATCAAGCTGTCAAAGAAAAGGTCAAAGGTTATATGGTAGAGTCAGAAGGTCATGCATGGGCTGATAGAGGTCAGGGTCACACTGCATTCCTCATTATCAAGTTGGGATGAGAGACGGCCCAAGCAAACAAAAGTGAAAGCAGATGGAGAAGTGAGTGGATAAAAAAAAAAAAGAAAGAAAATTTCACAAACAAAAAGAAAAGTGAAAGAAGACTGTCAGCTGCCTTCAACTAGAGAATAGAAGAGAAAAGAAACACACTGAAGTGTGCTCAAAGGAGCTCAAGAACACAAAGAAACTACAGTTTTATTAATTAAATAAGTTGAATATAACTTCTCTTGGCCATTGTATTAGTGCATACTAATAAATATTAGAAAATATATGTTTGCATCTCTATACCTTCCCTAGCTAGTGTGCCAGGATAAACTAAGATAAAGGCAGAGTTCCAAGGACAAAGTGCAATTACAAAAAAAAAACTTATTATAAGGTTTTTTTTTCCTTTAATATTGTTTCAGTGTTGCAACATAGATGCAAACAGTTTTAAGCCATAGGATAATTTTTGAGTATGATACAAAGATATCCACAAACAACAAATGCATCATAAAAGTCCTTCTGAATAACAAAACGGGTATAAAATATTCTATTATTACGCTGGCCTGAATTAGATGCAGAATACTGTGCAAAATTAGCTGTCACCCTTTGCTCAAAATCTTTGTTAATCTCATTTTGAATGTTTGCAGCTTTATCAACACATGCATCAATGTCAGCTCCTTGGTTACTGAACCGCTGTAGTTGGAAAAAGATATAATTAAAATGTTTTGGCACAGAAAAGGTGAAATTGTATCTTCCCTTGTTCCCTTAGGAGTCTGTAAAACATGAAGGATATATTGACAAACACACACCCTTGTCTCCGGTTCTGACATCAGGTCATCCGAGTGCTATTTATTTTAAAACATTCATTTTGCACTTACATTATCACCTACTCTGTTTCTAACCTTTCCTAGGCTTTAGAACACTATGCTGCTTAAATATCACAAATATCTCTTCTAACAATCCATATCTTATATATCAAAGCATTCCATATCTTATATATCAAAGCATTCCATATATGTACAATAGAATAATAAAAAACACATTCATTATAAAGGACAGAATATCATTTACTACTATAGCATTATGAAATATTTTGGGTTTTGCTTCTCATTCTCATAAAAAGACACAAACATATACTCACAAACATATACACTAAACTAAAATGTAACAAGTTACAACTGTTGCCTAGTCAGTGACAGATCAAAATTCCTAAGTGGATACAGAGTATCCTATGGACACACAGCCTTTATTACAGGTCCCCAAGTAGACTTGGATGGACAAATTTACCTTGTGAAACATAGCGTCCACATGCTAGCTATGCCTTCTTGGTTTAAAGTTCTAAATGTTCTCCTAAATTCTTATTACCATTATAAAACTGTGTAAATATTGTAGCTATAGATGGTAGGCACATGGTCTTTCAAAATATCACTCTGATTCAATCATATACAATACAAACAATATACATTAAGTTTTAATGTTACTCTTAAAACTTGCTTAAGAACTATGCTACATAAATCATTTTATCTTAAAATATGTCACCTTCCTCTTTTATCCTCCCAATTAAAAGATCATATCCAATTTTTTTTTTTTTCCCAAGAATATATCAGTGCTTTGCCTGTGGTTCCAGAGTCTGCCTGCAAGCATGAGAACATAATGAAAGATTCCAAGTATTCACCAGGTCAATCATTCATTAAACATTGATTTCTTACAGTTATTTAATAAGCAGCTACTATTTACCAAGCACTATGCTAGGTACAGTGATATACTTATGAATCACCTTTCATTTTTTTTTTGTATAATAAATTTTTTTTTTAATTTTAAAATCTTTAATTCTTACATGCGTTCCCAAACATGAACCCCCCTCCCACCTCCCTCCCCACAACATTTAAAGTATTTCCACTCAGAAGAAACTTCCAAATCACAATTAAGTACAAATTCCTAAAACGTCTACATGAAGCCATTTTATACTCAAGAGGAAGAGGAATATGAAAAGAAAAAGAAAAAATTATTATAAAATATTTCTAAAACCAATCTAGCTAGACTTTCAAGCATGAATAATCATAAATGCTAAGCTATGTTTGTGGTCTGTGTTACAAGTATTATTTAAACTTACTCCATCACAAGGAAAATGCACCACTTCAGAAGGTGTGCGAAGTGTGTGTGCACATGCACGTTGCATATACATTCAGATATTTTAACAAGTGAAATAATTTCATAATCTAAGGGAAAAGCTTCTAAAAGCATCTACCTCCTAACAAACAGGTGCAAGTGAGTACAGCTATGAATTCCCCTTCCCACAGTGACCTATGTCAGAAGATCTTCTCATACTTCTTCTGCTAAATAATTTAATTACTTATGAGTTATGGTTTCTTTGTAACCTTTTAAATGACTAACTCATTAAAATGCAAAAATATGCAAAACATGATGTCACCAGGTCAAACAGCTGTGTTGGTAAAATTATGGCTGTGAATGTCCCCAAGAACATGAAAATATTAATAATTTATATTGCTCATTAGATGGCAAAATCTCTTTAAACAGATTTAGAGACAGATTAATTTTATAATCACAAAATGCTACTCTACCTCATGGTAACATATCTTTGTACCATCTGTGACCCTTTGGTATACATAAAACATATAAAAATTCATAATGGCTTGAAGTTTTTGCATTATAACATGCATGTTCAGGGAAAAAATGTCATAAGAACCTGAAATACAAAGGTAAAGGACTTTGTTTTGAAAAATATAACCACAACAAATCGCCAACTTTAATCACAATTTTTCTTCAAAGAGACAGGGCACAATAACAGCAAATAAGTTATAGTATGAGACAGTCAACAAGTCATACCCTGCAAACCAACGGGATGAGATAACTGTCTTCCACTGTGTAAAAATAAATGTCACATTAGGACTTCAAACCTTGGGGAGAAACTTCTCAGAGAATGACAAGAAGTGACGAAATTAATGTAAACAAAGTACTATCATTTTCAAAGTTTCAGACGTCTCTTGCCTGTGCTTCACAGTATCAGGATGGTGCTGAAAGCAGAGTGTAGGAAAAAGATCTCCACAACCATCAGCTGTTCTTAGACACAAAAATGTTTTTAGTTTAAAAACATATGCCTTAATCGTCATTTCTGTGCTTTTCAGTCAGAAAACCAGCTTCCTAATGATCATGTATTTCTGTCTCTCAAGCAATTTAAGCATCAAATACATTATTTACTACTGTAAATTATAGAACTGTGTTCATCCAGCACCAGCCAGCAGCAATAGAATTACTTTCATCTGCACTTAATAATGTTCTTTACATCAATAATCTATCACGGGCAAAAATTAATGAATTGACAGTCCGGACATGTGGTCTTTTAAAAACATACAATGATTAGGTAATCCTAATTTTAGAATTCCATCTTTAAATTCCTTTTTAAAGATGTTAGAAGTAGGCAAAAAAAAAAAAAAAGTAGCATGGCCATCTGAATCCTGATGTGAAATAATATTGGAGATAGTTGTTATGTGGAAGGGAAGGGTTA